>NC_058064.1:9875000-10160000 GCF_020085105.1 Siniperca chuatsi
AGTGACTTTCTTCTTCTATTCTATTCCCCATCTCTCTCTCCCCCCTCTACCGTTTTCCCTTGATCTAACTCTAATTAAATGAATCAATCAGTGGCAACACCAAAGCTGGACAGATAGCATCACACTGCTAGAGCTAACAGTGTGTATGTTTGTGTGTTAGTATACTGTTTGAGTCTCTAGTCTATAAAAAAAAAACAGGAAAGAAAAACAAGAATAAAATGGGATAACTATGGTCACAATAGATGAAAGGTAGAGAGCAACAAAGATATCAAGCAAGCAAGAAAGAAAGCCAGATATCAAAAAGGGGAAAACAGAAAAACTGTTAAGAAGGCTTGGTTGCCTTCCTCCTTTTCTTTAACACTACTACTCCTCTACAGACTAGAGGAGACAGGCTACGCTATCACACAGACACATGAATGGACGTTAACCTTTCCCACTGAACTATATACTGTCCCAATCAGCCCTTATCTCATGCTCCAAGTGGACAATATATATCCAGTGTCAGGCTCATAATCATATCATTATTATGTAATATATGTACATGATATATAAATGCAGTATTAGACACCGCTGGTGCCTTGTGATAGACAAATCATTGCCCATATCAATATTACTTATTAACCTAAGCCCAGACTGCATGTGTATTGCCTATTATGGGCTGTTTAAGCAAACCTAATGCGTGATATTCACCTTGACTCCTTTGTCCATTTCGACTGGTGAAATACACATATACATACATATACATATCACTGACAAAGGGTCAAAGAAGTCATATAAAATAAATGTATTTAATAATATGGGTCCACTCCAAAAGTTAATGCTATGGAAATGCACCCATAAATATTCTCTTCATCCTGCAAGGGGGTAGCAAAAATATACCAGAGATAAACCTACCCCATTTCATATAGTAGAGGGTCAGAAAATAATATATATTTCATGTAGATGTATAGGTATATGTAAAAGCAGGGAGACAGTGAAGGTTTACTGTGTGTCCATGAGTATCTGTGTGCACTGGCATATGCATGTGCGCTATGACATTTCTGCTTGGCTCTGAATTTCTCAGCTCTATTCAAGAACATACAAAACCACACATGCTAAACGTTAATGTCTTTCTCCAAATCGAACTATTGCACACATTAATGTGTGCTTCAGTAGTTGCAGAGAGCAGATGCGTCTATGAAATGTGCTCCCCTACGGTGTCCCATATGCGGCTCCAGCCAAGGTGTATGAGAGAGTGTTTAATGTGGTGTAGCAATATTGAGCTCTCTCCCTCTTGTCAACCATGTTGGCTCTGATGCCAGCAGTGTGTGTCTCTCTCTGATAACACCTGGCACAGAAAGTATCATGGCACTTAAAGGGAGCACATACAGTAACTGTGTGCACACAAACATGCTCACACTCAAACTCCTGGATAGATATGTAGACAAACAGACACAAATGCATAAAGACACTCACCACCACATCTGCTCCATTATTGGAAACTCTAGCAACCATTATATAGTACTGTCACTATAATCTTTAATTATCCATGGCAGTCACAGAGTTGGTAGATTCACCAACTGGCCAGCCAGAAGCTCCTGACACAAAGTGCTTTGAGCAAACCTACTTTAGTTTATACTTTCTGGATAAAAAGGTGTCAAAACCCTTTATCAAAAGCTCTTGTGACAATTAAATGAATAAAAACTACACACTGAGGAAGAGAGCAGTCTGTCATAACAGTGACACTGAGGATGAAGGCCATCAAAGAAAACAGTGGGAAGGCTCTCAAATTGGAGACCAAAAACACAACCACACACAGGTAGCAAAACAGACTCACATGGATACAAATACACACATGAAAAAGTACCGAAAACACACACAAATGCCATCCTGACCCTAAAATATGAATGGCAGGAGAAGAAGAGTGGAAGGCTCTTTTATTTAGCCCAATTAAAAAAGGCAAAAAGCCCAAACAAAAGGAGTGTTTTATTGCACTCCCCACTATCAGCTGAAAGGCTCATTAGCCACAGCAGCATAATTAGCAAGATGCTGCACTCCTCGTTAAGGAGGGGCCTGAGCCGTAAACAAACCCTGCTGAACTCCAAACGCCCACAGTCTCTCTCTCTGTAATGATCTGCCACCGCTGTTCCCTCCCTGTGTGAGAACCAGGCACACAGACAGGAAGGCTCTGACAGAAACAAACAACACACACACACACACACACACACACACACACACACACACACACACACACACACACACAGACAAACATATATCCAAGGTCTGCTACACAAACACCCACAGCACAAACAAGCTACCGCTCTGGGATACTGTCTTCCTTTACAACTGCATGGACGAAAACACACACACACACACACACACACAGAAAGACAGACAGACGTTTTAAAAAAATATGTGTGCATGAGAAACATACATTCTTACAATATAGTAGACAAAGAGAGCCATACTCCAAATGTCTAGAATGTCTGACAGCTGAGACATTGAACAATCTTGCCAACTGTCTGGATCTTGACTTTGGCACTGCTGTAATCTTCAACCTGCCATGAGCCTGTTTTGAATAAGAAAGGCTGCCAAAATCATCAAGATGAGCCTGTGGTTAAATGTGGTGCAGTCAATGAGGCAGTCAAAATCAGTAATTTTTTGGTTAAGTTTCTAGTTCACAGCTAATTTCAACAGTTATTATTTGGACTGTTTCTTTGGACACATTTTTCAAGTTTAATTTTAAGCAGCACAAATTAAATTCCATTCACCTCTGTTGTATTGGGGTGGCAGCACAGAGGTGGATAGCTCTAAACATCAGCACACAAAAACCAAAATCTGCATTGCAAAATTCCACTAAACTTAAGTGGGGAAATGTTTTAATGTGATTTGAGTAAACTGACCATTTTCAAGGGAAATAATGACTCTCACGTAGACATATACACAACTTTCACCGCATAGAAAGACATCTCTAAAATAAGCACAAGCAAAGCAAAGCTATATATTTCATGTCTGCTAGTGTGGTCATGCAGTGACACAGTCACAGTCTCTGGGTAGGTCAGTCATCATAATCACAGACTTGCTTTCTGTAGAAAATGGCCCTGGGAAAGAGAGAATGGTAGATACAAGAGTTTGTGTGCGTGTGTGCGTGCATGTGTGTGTGCGTGTGTGTGTGTGTGTACCATCAGTTAGCAACAGCTACAAACTCAAGATCAAGCACTATTTCAGCCGCAATTATGATCCTGTGAGATAGGTGGCAGGGTAGACATAATGATCTGAGAGCGAAACAGAGAGGGTAAAAGTGTGTGTGTGGAAGTGTGTGTGTGTCTGCCTGCCCCTGAACCAACTGAGATCACAGAGAACTGCAAGGGGAGTGTACTCAAGAGAGCCCTCCTCCGATGAACAGAGGTACAAAGGGGAAACAGTTTCAAACAAACAGGTAGTGTTTTTTTTCCTCCAACTGCTCACATGTGGATATGCTACACACATACAGTGTGCATGCATGTGTGTGACCTTGTGTCACCAAAAGGCTATTTACATCCAGAGTTCACAGTTTGACCTGTTGTATTCAAATAAAGGCCATCAACTGATTGCAAAACTTGTGAAAGCAGGTTTTGTCCTACATAAGCAGAGGACACAGTGTCATTAATACCTGTACAATCTATGTCCAATCCAAAAGTAATATGATGTGAATCTTTTAGTGTCCACTTTTCATTGCGCAGTCTCTTGATTTAACTCTATGATAATTTTTGAGGCCATAATTTGTGGTGTTGTATTAAACTGCCTTATGCTCTACAGATGTTTAGAATTCATTCCCCCCATGTAAGTATATGTTTTGAGAACGTATACTGCATGTCCGATGCTCCTCACCTGCAGCAGGGGTCTCTGGACGCCCAGAACCTTCATGGTATCAGCGCTGGCAAGGATCTTCAAGGGGTCAGCTGTCTTGCTCACTGCCTCAATTTCCTTGTTGATCTCTGTTCGCACCTAATGGTTCAGTGACAAAGGTTACCATTATATGGGTCAGATTAAAAGGAATAATGCTAGAGTAATGAAAAAAACGAAATTTTCGTGTTCAGAAATCAGCCTGTATTTTGTTATTTTTTGTCTTTTGTTTAGTTTTGATTTGACATTTCCCAAAGGTGAAGATAATGTTCCCATCAATATAGACAGAAAAAGCAGAATTAAAATTATGTATGCATGTAAGTTTACATTTATCTGACTAAAGCAGCTTTAAAACACAAACAAACAACACATGAAAAGATGCAAAGGTGTTTTATGTCATACAGAAATCTTCTCTCTTTTTATGTATATATGCACCAACACACAGGAAGCAATCTATCTTCTGGCCATTTAGGTGGCCACCTATGGAGAACCCTCAGCTTAGAAATGAAAATAGAACAGGTAATGAATGAGGTAATGTTGAAAAGATTAAGTATAATGGTCCCCAGCACTATGCCATTGCGTTCTTTACTTCTATCAGTTTTGAGAAATCCTGAAGGTGTACAGTACAACATTTAGGCCAATGGACGTTCAGGACTACGAGCCCCACAATTGTGTCAGTGGAATTGTTTGATATCTAATATAGTACGAAAGGTTCCACCTATTAAGAAACAAGAACAGATGGTGACTTTCAATAACAGACTACAAAAAATATATTTTAATATAAAGTGAGTGCCAGTCTGCTATTTAATGTTACCAATGTCCCATTGCTGAGGGTTTTATTATGGAAACATTTATTTTCTGGGAAAGCTCAAATGTTCCACTGAAGTATTGCTTTGAGTGCTGGTATGCCACTCTGTCAGACAGTATAAAATGCATCAATTTGTCATTTCCCTAACCTGGTTGAGGAAGAGGTCACTGATGTAGTAAGTGAGGAAGGCTCGGAGCTGGCACTGCTTGGCCTGCCCTGGCCCCATGTTCGTCTCTATCTCCTGAATGAACCTGGGCAGCACAGTGGAGACAAACAAACATTAGAAAAGCTAGGATACGCCAACATCACAACACCACCTGTGAATGGAGGCTAATTCACCATCAAAATGTTTCTGAAATGTTATCACAGGAGCAATGAGACACAGGCTTGTGACCAGCAACACAGTAACCTTGCATCAATGGGTCCAACATCAACTGGGAAGGTAAGATCTGCTGTGGGAACTCATTTTGGAAAGCCTTGTATGAGTCTCAAGGTGCCTTTGAGCAAGGTAGTTAACCCAAAAGTGCTCTAGTGGAGCTGCTCGGTGCCATTAGCGCAAGAGTTTAGTTATACTAGGCAACTCCCAGATGTGAGTGTGTGCAACAGTAGCAAAAGTAGTACAGCAAAACTTCTCTGTAAAGGAAAGTGAAAATTAACAATTCTCTATGGCAAAATAACTGCAAATACCAACGCTATTTACAGCATTAATGATACAAAACGATCAGGGATTCAGTATGCATGCTCTCTGAATTCTCCCAGAAAAAAAGTGTCTGGTTGGTCAGATAGGGTCAGACAGTAATGTATGGGTTGGTAGAGGCACATACACACCTCGTTTGTCAGAGAATCATTGGTCACTGGCCTCGTCTCACACACACCACAGGGCAAACCATGCAAGAGCGAGTGCCTTCTCAAGCGCTCAGCACATATAAATGTACAAATAAATCAAATTCCTCACGAAAGAATTCTTTGACCTACAAGACCTGTAATATATATGCCCTAAACTTATAGAAGAGAGAGACAGAGAGAGAGAGCACACAGAAAAAGACAAATGTTTTATGTGAGAAAATCATGAAAAACTGAAGACAGAAACTGACAATAATTCAAGAGTGAAGCTACAAAGATGACTCTAGATGGTGATGTGGATGGACAAAGCCATTTGTAAAAAGCAGGAGGAAGACTTCATTGCCTGGAAACAGTGTCTGTGCTAATGTGCAGTGGGAGTCAGAACCAGGAGGCTGCAGCATTGCAGACAACCAGGACACACAGTCTATGCAGGAACTATACATCAGTGGAGGTGGATGATTGATTAGTTACGGTTGCATGTACATACACATACAAGCATGTGCATGCACACGGACACATAAAAACACACAAGGAGCACAAGCTGTAAGATCACACTACTCTGCATCTGTACCCAATTAGTCAGGAAGAGCTGAGGCAAGTGCGTGTGCGTGTGTGTGTGTGCTCACATTGGTACATGCATCCTTGTGTGTCAGAGTGAGCGAGAGAGAGTGAGCAAGGAACCTAAACCTATTCCAAATCCTTCATTGATTCCCTCTGAAACTCTACCACAACAGAAAGTTAAGTAGGAGAAACTCTTCTGTGGCCTCATTAAAACCGTCAAGCTTGCAAAACCATGGGGGCCAGATATACAGCGTCTCTGTATAAATATGTAGACAGCACAATGTAAACGCTCCTCTTTTACAAAAAAAAAATTACAATTTCTGCTGACAACTTCATTTCCAAGAATCGATCTTAGGACAAAAGTTGCCGGTTTAAACGTGCATCGTGTTGTTCTGAGATCCATCTCGTGCTGTCATTATTGTCATTGTTTCAATACAAGTGTCAACATGATGGATCTTCAAGTTAGCATGTGAACACAGATGGATTTTTGTAGGCAGGGGTGATAACGTTTGAGTAATGTAGCAGGGACGAGGCAGTAAAACGGCTTTGTCTATCCAGGCAGCCATCTGGAGCCGAGCCGCAGGCCCCTTCATGAGGATACTGAGCCCATGGGTGTTGCAAGGAAGTTTAGCCAAGGTAACTGGGCTAAAAGCACTGTTGGGGCCAACAATGCAAACCCCAAGAGCACATGTCACCAAATTTACATCTTTAGAGTAGAAGTTTAGTGATCAAGACAACATGCATTACACAGAATGTTCTGTGAGAGGATTCAGAGAAATCATTTAGAATATAGAGTTGTGAGGCTGGTTAAAATGATTAATAACATGGAGCAAAGCACAGCAGAGCTTAAAGATTTCTAAATGGATCCTGAAAGAAAATCTCTTGCAGCTCATTATCATTACAACCACTTCTTCCAAACGTCTACCTCGCTGATGGGGTGACATACTGCATAGAGAATAACAGCTTCTGGTGAAGATGATGGCGGTGATGAAAAAAATGACACCAAACAACACACACACACACCAATTCAAAAGCCATCAACTTGTCTCAACTTCAAATGAATCACAAACCGCCAAAACCGCTATCTTTTACAGGCTGTACAAGGCCATTTGCAGAAACTCATACTCAGAGCCGAACCTCCTACACAAAAACATGGTGAGACAGCCCGACCTCTCACCGAAGAATGACAGCTAGCCTCGTTTGATGTCTCAAGGCTACAACTGAGCTTGACTTTACATTGGTCTAAATTGACATCATTTCACCAGTTATCATGAGCTACTGCACAATACATTAGAAAAAGCCCTGGCTTCTCAACTTGGCTGGAGTTCCCTCTTTGGCGGTGGAAAAAGTTTCCCTATATTAAATAGTCAAAGCACATTTCGGACACGTTTTAAAGGGAAACGTAACATTGTTTTGTAAAAGCAGGTAACATCCTTCAAGCCCTGTTATTGTTACTGGAATAAATGTGCCTGTACAGATGTATAGGTAAAGGCCTTACTCACTTTACAGGCATAACATACTACAGAAAAGCCAATTTAATGGTAGATGTGGAGGTGGGTATGGTTAGCTTTAAGCTGCAGAGGGAGAGGTGGGGGAGTTCCTCAGGTGAGCAGCATCAAGGAGAGATAATTGGCACAGCTGAACCCAGTGAACTAATTATTCTCTCCTTAAAATACAGTAGCATGCTGGACAAGGAGGAGGAAGAGAGGCGGTTGGAGAGCGGACAGAAGAAGAGACAGAAAAGAAAGCAAGAAGAACCAAAAAATAAAGAACATACACTGCAACCCTGGTGTCAGCGTGGTATCTCAGGGCCAAGACGAACTCTCGGTAGCACGATTACGCTACAGTAGACAAATCAAAAAAATGCCATGCATGCTTCCTTAAATAGCCTTCATTTACTTGAAAAAAGATTACTCATTCAAATGCTTTCAAAACCACTAGGATTCAGTAATTGTGTCCGCTTCAGCTTATGAGGCTGTTATAATTGGACCCGATGTGACATTAACAATGTCAGTTTCATTGCCAGGTGACAACAAAACACACCAGTCAACCATATGGCAGCTGTACGCAGCAGAGGTGTCAGCCAAGTCGCTAAGGAGTCGCAGTGGAAGCGCTGCAGAGACACAGCAGCAACTACACAGTGTGGACTCGCCCCTGTGTGTGAAATCTTAATAACCTTAAATAATCTGCTTATCTTCCCTCACACACACACACACTATTTCCAACTGACCTAAAAATACTGTAGCAGGCATTTACACAGACTGGCATGCAGCAAAGGTTGTAATAGTTGGGGAATTAGAATTAGATCATTAAAAAAGACAAGAAGACCAAGAGTAAGTTTGTGGTGCTGGTGCTAATTGATTTATTGACTACAATAATGACTGCTGCTGATCATATTATCAATATATACATAATTAACATGCTAATAATCAAACTATTTTCTTATTGACACTAAAGCAGAGCTTGACAATATGGAGCTTTTGTCAAGGTCCGCTAGCAAACAAAAATAATCAGTAGTTGACACCTTACATTTAATACAGTAAATCCTTCTAGGTTTTCCACCTTTTGGATTGAGAAACTACCTCTTTTACAACTGAAGTATTAAAAGGTACAATCAAATTTATGAAAACATCCTCAAAAAATGACTGAGTGCCATTCCTCTTGTTACTAAGGTTAGGTTTTAGATATTGATCTCAGAAGATTGTTATTTCTTGACCAGAGGCACGACAAGTGCATTGACCAGGCGGACACAAAACGCAGAATGATTCAATTTGTCCATCTAGGAGACTACAGAATGGCTTCACCTTGACATGTCCATCCACTCACTACTCATCTCACAGGTGCCAAGAATTCATCACACACACTCCCAAAGACATGCATATGCACACTCATAAAAACACATACACACCCAGACTGATATTATCAAACTCAGAGGGAGTTTGTCATACCCTCCCTGTGCTCCCCTCAGGGTGTGATGTCTCCTCTGGAACCAACATGGCTGCACCAGTCGCACTCCAAACCCAGTTTCTTAGCAGCAACTACCAGTGATTGCACTTGACAGCATGTAATTATCTGTCATTAGGAAACAGATGTCAGGGCCTAAGGTCTGGAGCTGGATAATTGTAGATGCCATGCCCTATGTGTATGTATGTCAAGAAATAAAATTCCTGGATGGCATAATGTATTTATACCAACAGGGATTTGGCTAATGAGTGAACTCATTGCATCCTAATGGATCTCTGATTATTCAGAAAAAGCCATGGTTTGATTTTTTTAAGATAGCTAAAACAAATGAGAACAGACAGTGACAAAAATGTTTAATAGCAGCAGCTCTGAATTCATTTCCCCCTAGAAACTAAACCTAAGGTAACAAATGCTTCTTTAAATGGAAAGGGTTGGGATCCCATCATCCATCTCTATCTGCAGCAGCGGCGTAATGATGCCGAAAGAGAAATGGGATAAAGACAAAGATTTAAGAAAGACAGCAGAATAAGAGTGTGCTAAGATCGATTAGAGAGTCAGCATTTTTAAATCTCCCAGAATTCCCTCCAGGCACGAACCTATCAGCTATGGTAAATTCTGATTTCACCGCCCAGGCAGGAAGGCTTGTTCTGTAAAGACCTGTCACACACCGAGGACAGGACACGCTGAACCTCTGCCAACTGAGAGAGAGGGAGAGAGTGACTGCATGTGTGTGCGTACCTGTGTCCGCGGCACAAAGTAATCAGTCTGTTTTTGTCACACTAACGCACACACACACACACACTCATAGACTGACTAAAAATGTACAGCCACATGTCAACACAGCAATACACAACATCCAGTGACACTTGAAAACACTTATCTATATGCAATTATTCTTCTTTGCAGCACCCAGTCACTTCAAGAAGATTTCAAAGTCATAAAAGGATTTTAATGGATGGTGACACTTTATGGGTTTTATGGCACAACCAACATTAGCTTTCATTCCAATGGATCAGACAATAAATGCTAATGGCAGCTTTTAATTGTGATCCAATTGCACATTCAATATTGATTCTCTGGGAATATTACACACCCCAATGTACACTACTTACTTATTTCTACAGCAGTGTTAAATTAATGAAGTCACGCCTGAGAATATAAAGACCTACTCAAGAGGTTTCAAAGCACATAGCTGTGGCACTGCATTAAAGAATAAGAACATTGAAAAGATGGATGAGGAAAAATCACATTCTGTATAGCTACTGGCTTGATCCAGAGCACCGTTTTATCCACAAGATGTATTGCTTAAAAAAAATATACATATACTTTTTAGTTAAACATTTCAAAACATCCAGCAATTACCACCACCACCACTGGATGGCACTGTGTCAGCTTTTTCCACCAGCTCAGGCTGCAAGACCAGTTGACTGAAGTCTCTCTCTTTTTTTTTTTTTTTTTTTTTTTTTTAAATCACAAATGGTTTTGAGGAAGAATTAAGATTCCAGTTGGTGTGTACCATCTGAAACCTGTACAGGATTTGCTGTATGGGTGTGTGTAAGTAAGTGAGTAAGAAAGACAAAGAAACAAAGAAAGAGATGGGTGAATATATAAGGTTTTTTATGTGACAATACTGTGTGTGATTAAGTGTACCAGCGTGTGTTTTCATCAGTGCCTGGTGAAATGCATATGGTCTTCCCACACACTGCCCACGCCTCTGCCAGACTCCCTGCTGTTTATACCCTGGCCTTGCCCCTAATGCTGCATCACATACTCTGAAGGCTTTCGGTGTGTATGCACATGTGTGAGAGTGTGTGTGTGTGTGTGCGGGGCTGCTTAAAGAGGACAAAAGACAGAAAGAGAGGGGTGCGATGGGGGGTGGGGGTGGGTGCAAAGATACATTATGTAAATTATGTGAGTGTGTGTGTGTGAGTCCACATGCTTACAGCAGCAGGTATGAATGGGCTTCATAATCAGGACCTTTCCTTGGGAGAGCGAGGCTAATAGGATATAAAACAGAGGCCCATCCCCCTGTAACTTCACAAGACTCTGTCTTGAAATGAAATCTCAGCAAACTATTAAATTAAATGTTTTAGTGGACTATATGGATTCTCCTTAGGGACACCTGGGTCTCCTTGGTCTCCACTTATTGGGGGGGGGGGATTTGTGTTTGGCTACTTCAATGGTTTTGAAACATTGGGTAAATATCTACATACATACATACAGTAGCTGTCTTCCCTAGGTAAAAAGTATATACATAAAGAGGACTGAGACTTATTCTATAGATGATTTCATCACATTGACGTTTTTTGTAGTTGATGAATGAATGAATTATCGACCAGCAGAATTGGTTCATGGAATTTGTGGTTGTAAATAAACCTTTTTCACAGAAGACATTTTGACATGTCACAGTAGAAAAATCACAGATGTAAACAATAAAATTAATGATGATTGAATTCCATTTAGCTGCTTCTGTTTCAGGGTCCTGGCATTGTGCATGCTGGCTCACTGTCACATGAACTGTCATGGCTTACTGGGACACTTGAATAGAATGGAGCCATTGTTAATGTTATTAAACACACCTGTGCTTTTCCTACTGTGACAAAGTCAAAATGTCTGCTGTGAAAAAGGCCTATTACATCCAAATTACAACCAGAGTTGTATATGGATGTAAGACTTACAGATGTAAATTTGATAATCCCATATCCCAGAAAAATCATTGTGTCCTAGGAGTGTTTTAGTACTAAATGTCTTTGAAGCAGCCACAGAAATGTTCTATGTTTGACATCAAAAATACAATTTGTACCTCAGCTGTTCTGAGTATGACATAGACACAAGAATTGAAATTGAAATGTACAATATTATATAAATAAGATGTAAAATATTTTTAGGGTAGATTTTTACCTTTATTAACCAGCTGTATTAAGATTTAAATACTGTGTCTCTTCTTTATCTTATATAGTACACTGACAGTATTGTCATTACTAAGCATCTGCCAGACAGAATTCATAAAATCAGACAGGAAGACTGGTTACATTGATATCAAGAAGGCTGTACCCATCAAGTAAGCTAACAAGCCGTATGCATCTTTACTATAGGGACTTAGTAGCATTTAGTGAACATATACTGTAGGTTGATAAAGAAAGAGAGTATGTATTATCAGCAGAAATGCTACAGTGCAAAACCAGGGGTAATGAAGGATAATGCTGTGATGTTCATTAGTGGTTATCTGCCTGTAACACAAAGGTAAGCAAGGCAGGTGTATAGCTGTATATTTGCTACAGATGTTCATTCTGTGTGTTTGTGAGTGTGCATCCACACATGTATTGCTTGCATGCACACTTATGTGTCTGCACCTATTTCTGTCAGTGTGTGTGTGTGTGTGTGTGTGTGTGTGTGTGTGCTGGCCTGTCGCAGTGTGGTGCAGACCAATTAAAATGGGGGAGATTGATGACCCGGGGCTCTGAGTAGCAGCAGCAGCAGTAACGGTAGCAGACAGCTGCTTCCTGCAGACAACAGGAAATGAGATGGCCTTGTTTAGCTGACGCTGCCAACACCAACACCACAGAGCCTCAAAGACAAATCACCACCTTACCGCTGCTACTGGCCTACTCCTCCATCTTCCTACAGCGTGCTCTCCACCCTCCATCTATTTATCTCTCTCTAATTCTACCCAAGACTATCTCTCTCATTAGTCTTTTCTCTAAGAGTAATGAATGTAGTCAAGGTATATTCAGTTAATACAGTACAGATACGAAGTACAGATGTGCAAAGACAGATGTTGCATCTATTATTTGATCTTAAACTGCCACATAAAGCCTTTCGCCATCACTAGTTTGGTGTTTCTTGCAGGAATTCCACCTTAGAGTATTCGAGTCAACTTAAGTCCAGAAGTATTGTAAAGAAACACTCATATAGTCAGATCTGTAAATGCTGAAGCAATGCATTATTATTAGAGTAAATTCCAGTTTTGTTGGTCTGCTCGATGATAATAGCATGCCGGTGAATTATGGTCTACTCCCCATGTTTTAATTATTAGATTCACAGTTGTGTGTTATGGGTATATCCAGCACTGCAAAAATCCCCTGCTCCACTAAAACTTGGTTTCAAAGACACACACATTCCCTGGCACGTTGCCTAAGGCAAGAAAATCATAGCAGCAGGGGTACAAACCTGTCCGCTGCTGGTTCATTCCCATTCACAACAGCTTTCACATTTTCAGTGGACCAGATTTTTTATTTTATTTCTGAAGGTTTTTCACTGAAGTATGAATTTTATATAATGGCCTGTCTCCGCTGTCAACTGAATGGTAAATACTAAGATTTTTTTTTAAATAAAGACAGACTCACATCTCTACTAATGAGTCTGTAATGAGTGGTGAAAATCAGTTATTATGACACAAAGGAATAGCAGCTTCAAATGTTGGAGACAATTATATGCTGCTTAGTATGAAGTCCTAATTTGTCTTAATATTATATGCTGTTAAGTTTAGACTTTTAGATCCATCTGCTGTTCATCATTAATAGTGCAAAAAGAAAGTGCCGCCCAACTACTAATGGTCGCAATATTTTAAAACCCGAAGCATCTAAAGTTGTATAAAGGCTTGTAATTGCCATTTAAAATAAATCTTTGTGTAAACCTCCCCTGTGGAACATAGAGCACATTTCCCATTCACTTTTAATGGCACATAACTGTTGCAATTTTTGTGTTTTCTTCTTTTACTATCCTGTGAATGGAGTAGAGCTGTGGGAGTTTCAACTCTCTCCCATAAGCCATTAAGACCACAGAGTGGAAAAGATGCCTCAATGTCACAATGGCAGGCTATCGGGCCTAAATTACTGCTTTTGTTCACACTGTACAATGTCAATCAATACAGACAGGTGATGGCACTGTTCATGGCTGGTCCCATGGTGTGCATGTATTGGGGTGTATGGCCTCTTCAAACGCTTATTTTCCTAATAACAAGCACCAATTGCTTAGTTCAGACGCACAAACACACACACACACACACACACACACACACACACACACTATTCTCTAGTCAGATAGGCAGGTGCAGACAAACACTGTATCTGGTCTGATTGTACTCTGCTCAATGCTTAAGTATTTAAGTGTTCATCTCCTCTTTATAAAACAAGTCTGATTAATAAGCCGAGCATTAAGTGGCCTCCCACAGGTGACATTTACAGAAACGGGGGAATGGGGACTGCTTTATTAAAGTAAGCCAGGAAGTAAAAAGCAAAGCTGATAGAAAAATTTGAAGAAACACTTCTTAAAACATAAAGTGACTTCTATTCTAATCCAAACAGTATCCAAGACTTACCATATTGTGCCTTTACTTTGGCAGTTTATTCTAGTCTGAGAGAGGTTAGCCTAAAGAAACCATTGCTAAGTCCACACAAATGAGGTGGCATAAAGATCGAACTCCGGTTTGGGCCCTAAAACAATCCCAAAAACTGCATTAAAAACCTTAATGTACAATTTCTCTTTAAGTCTGGGCACCCAGTAATGTATCAAGGTGACTCTCTGTGAGAAACTTACAGTTTATGCCTAATGTGTGAGTCACTTCTCAGTTGTGTGAAGAAGGAGAGGGAGGCTTTGGACCTAATTAAAAGGTACTATCTACAGTACACTGTGATTTAGCTGCCTTAACACAGAGCCAGAGAGAAAGGAAAACAGAAAGAAATACATATACCAGTGCTAAGCTCATACAACATTACAAGTTTTTCTAGGCCAGTGACGCCTTGGTTTGTATTTTCTGCCTTTGGAAAAGTCATCACACATGTCTAACTTTGTAAGTAGTGAATTAGAGAAGTGGTATGAGAGCAACAGATAAAGCACGGGAGCCAAAATGATTAAATGAGTGTTAGGTCCATCTTTTCTCCCCTTCATAAACACTGATGCACCCACACACACATTATGTTCTTTTCTAATCAGAGTTGATGGTGATGATAGTCTTTTTGAGCCACCGAAGGACATTCATGGTTCAGTGAATGACTCAGCAAGACTGAAATGGCAACTATCCCTGGGAGAGCTAAGTGCGAAGGCACTTTTCTATTCGCCTGAAAACTACTGTGAAAAACACTTAACCTGCACACAACACACAAAGGGCTGGCAGCAAAGATGGACATGAGGAGTCTATTTTGGCCCAAAGGGCAGAGTGAATGGAAAGTTGCCCTGAAGAAAGCAGGCAAGTTGAGGTCAAAAGGATTGTTGTGTGGAAATGGGAATGGTTTTAATATTTTCTCAAAGATACAATGGCCACAGGTGAACGAATGTCATTCTGCTGAGTTATATATATTTATAAAAAACAATTTTGCTCTAAGAACAAAAACTAGTTTCATCTTACATTCCCATTCAGGTATGTGTGTGTTATATACCGTATTTTCTTCATACCTCCCAGCCAACACACACCAGCATAGTATCCTAACAGTGCATAGTATCATAGACGTCTAAAGGTTGATGCATTCCTCCAAACAGGTTGCTACAGTAGATGAGCCGTTTCACATCACATTCTCCTCTGATTAAAAAAAACACTTTATATTTATCACTTCTTCCCCTTACTGTATGCCCTTATCTCCTCCTCTCTATCTCCCACCCTTCATTTGACTCTTTTTTTTCTCTCCCCTGTTGTCATCTCTGGTCTCTTATCCCCCGTAATGCTTCAGACTCTTCCCTCTCCCTCATCTTTCTCTCTCACCCTCATTCCCCTGCCTCTCTCTATTTTTACCACATTGCTGTTATCTCTCAGTGGCACCGTTTCAAAACCCCCTTCTCTCCTTGCCAAACCTTTCCTCCATCTCTCTTCCCTCTCTCTTAGCCTTCCATTCCATTTAGACCTTTATGTTAGCGTAGGACTTTCCATCCTGTGGCGTCCAGGTAGTAAATTGAAATGGTTCTGGGGACTCCATTGAAGCCTGATTGAATTTAAAAAGAGAAAGTGCCATAAAGAGAACTAGTGGTGAGAGGTCTGTAATACACTGAAGAGCTCCCCAAGCTATGACAGTGTTGACAGGGAGAGGGGAGGAGGGGGGCACAGGAGGTGAGGATTTCTGGAAAGGAGAGATGTAAGAAAAGGATGAAAGGAAGGGAGGAGTGGGGACTACTGCCCCGCCAATTTATCAGTATTGGCCTATCGCAGATATATTGGTATTGGCCTAAATGCTATCCGATATAACTCGATATCTATTTTCAGCATATTAGGCAGAAAGAAAAGCTTGTGTTATTATATTGGTGTCACCACAAAGTTTATCCAGCAGAGTACGATGTCACTACAGTGACAAACAATATAAAATGAGAAAGAAGAACTCATATCATACCAGTAAAATACAGCTGGTGTAACCTCACTAATAGTAAATACTATAAACCAGCACAACATAAACCACCATGTTCTGAACAGACACATTACACTAACACTAACAAAAAGTAACATTTGCATTTTGGAACATAAGGCAGCTAACTTAACAAACTGCTTACAGCACTAGGCAGTGCATGCTGGGAAATGTGGGCCGTCGCTCTCACTACAACACGCTCAGCACTGCGCAGCACATGTAGTAGAGTGCCGTGTGCACAGCTGAGCGGCCATAGTGGCGTCAGAGCGGTGTGTTCACGGTAAGTTGTTAACTAGTTTGTGAAATACATTGGTGGAAAGTTAATAAAGAATGAACTGATCATTTTACCCTTTCAATATAACTCTAATATAACCCTGTCCCTGACAACCGTCACGTCACTCCTGCATATCACAACTGTTTGTTGTGTTAGTGATGTAGCTAGCCAGCTATACCTTGTCAGTCAGTAGCAGACTGAAAGGTAAGTATCAGAACATCTCTTCATCATTCTGCAGCTCAGCAGACGACGGTGCGGTGGTGGTTTGAGTCTGTTGAGTGTTGACATAACTGGCATAGTTGTTGGTGAGATGCAATGCTGGAAAGTAAATAAATAATGTCAGGAGCCTGTTTTTTCACCAGATACGTTGAACATTTCCCCTGAACATTTATAGCAGAGGCGCTCGGCAGCAGCGAACCATGTGTTAATGTTTGTGACCGTTACATTTACAGCGAAATATTGCTAAAGATGACATGTTTTGATTAGCAAGAAAAAAGCATTTCTGACTGGAGGTCATTCCTTTGAAATAATGGTTCAGAATCGGAACAAAGCTGTAGCATGAATCTTATAGCTTGATAGAGTAGAGAATATGTGGTTTAGTAGAGAGCAGTGGTGGACTGTAACTATATACATTTTGTAGTAGTACTACTTCAGCAATTGACTGATACTGAACAGTACTGATGTTTGTTTAGCTATTTATTTTATTTGATTTATTATTTATTCAAAGGGTCAATAATTGACTGATACTGAACATACAGTACTTTTTATTCATTCTTTATTTTCTCAGTGTTCCTTGTTACATGTTATAAGAATATTTAACTTAAATATTCTTTAATAAAGTTATTTGTTTAAGAAAGCAGCCTTCTGAGTATCTTTGCATAGTCATATCGGTGCAAAATCAGTGCACAATATCAGTAATCTGTGAATGTTTCCCCTCTAAAATCGGTATCGGTCTCAAAATCTCATATCATTTGGGCTCTAGTGAGGACAAAGTGAAGGTGGAAGGAAGCAGTGACAGAAAAAAAGGATAAAATGAAGGAAGGAGAGAAGACAAAAAGTGGCAGTAAGAGGATTGAAGAGGGAGGGAATGAAAGAGAGAGAGAGTAGGAGGGCAGAGTGATTGAAATGGTGTAAAACCCTTCATCGGCATGAAAACCAGCCTATTACCCATCACACACAAGCAGATAGACAGAAACACAAAAACCCTCACAAGCATGCCCCCTTGATAGTGACACCTCACAGAAATGCCTCAATCACGGTTTGCATGGCCTGGAGGGAGCGAGGTGACAGGTCTCATATTGGAGACGGCCAGCAAAATGCAATTCCAGGAAGTCAGCTCTAGGGCTCTGTGTCTGTCATACCTACAGCTCTGATAATACTCCCACACATCACATTACACTGCTGAAATAGCCCCCTCTCAGCATATAGGGCATGAACAAAATGAAGGTGGATACACACCGCACAAGTATCTGCACACACACAAACAGACACACAAATCACGTGCACATCCAAGCTTTTCCGTTTACATTACTGCTAGGGGAAATATGATGTTAGGGGTTAAATTATTCATTGATCCTTTTATAGCCTGTCCAAGCCTGCTTGTTGTAGTGTCATGCCGTGGTCTCTGCGTGAGTGTGTGTGTCCACTTGAGAGGGCTCTAAGGGGAGAGAGAAAACCTTGATCTGCCACTGACCTTTACCTTTGTGTGTTTCACTTTAAAAAGTGACAGGTGTGTGGGGGCGATGTGTGGGTTGTGTGTTTTCATGTTCATGGCCATATGGGTAAATATTTCAGGTATCAGGATGACCAAAGGGAGGTGAGGGGAGGAGGGGATGGGGAGGAGAAGAAAGGAGGAGAGTTTAAATGAATTAACAAGACAATGAACTATAATTGATATGAGTATTGTAATGACAGTACAAAATGGTCTTCATTATTTATTAAAGTAGCCAATAATTACACAATTAACTAATAAAAGGATAGATTGTAGGCTACTATCTGGACTGAATTTCACAGAAATTGGATTGGACTACATTTAATTTTGTGAGCATCAGTGCAGGTCACAGTCTACGATGAAAGTGGCAGCCTGCTGTTTAGGATCAGATAGGAATTGCTGTGTCAGGAATTGTTCGCAATTGATGTGAGAAATGCAGGGTGGCCTCAGAGTCTAAATAAGGACCACTACAGGAAGGAAACACATGGTAATGTTACGGTTTGTTGTGGGGGTGTGAGCCTCTCTACTTGCTCCTGGGGATGGTTTCTAATTACTGGTGAGAGTGCAAGCACTTGCATTATTAGATTGATGATGATGACTGATGCTTCAGGTGATTAACTTAGTTTGTGGAATTTCCCGTCTTAGTTGGCACAGGTCCTACAGCTTTGTTAACAGTCTACAACCTATCCGTTCTGTGTCCGACTTTAAGTAACGTTAGTCTAGCACAGTTTGGGACTAATTTATCTACTGTGTGTCCAAACGGAGCTTTAAGTAGCCAAAGTCTCTCCACACCACCGATGTCTTATTACGCTGTTCACAACAGCTCTTTACATTTAAGGTTGTTGTCACTGTCGAACTGTTGTCTGTACCGACGTGAAAAAGTTTCCCCAAAAGCAGCACTCATCTCTCCCATCTCTCCCGACTTCTGATACCAATCCAGAGACCAAAAATATTGGGGATGTTAAAATACACTGTAGTATCTCTGAGTGTTCTCCACTTATGCCAGTTGTCAGCAATTTACAGTCATCGACTCTGCTGCTACTTTGTTAGCGTGAAATATTGAAAACACTGATTTGCATGTGTTGCTTCTTTACACACCACAGAGGAATCTATGCATCTACTGTAGTGATTGTAACATGACACCAGTGAGACTGCAAAACGTCCTATCCCCCATGGCTTTTCAACAAGCATGTCATTGTCAATCTACATGTATTCCGTCATTTTGATCACGTTCCATGAAATACATTATATTGCCTGCAGCATATGTGAGAACAGTCAAGAGCTTCTGTTGGCTAAAGGCAGGTTTCTTAAAGGTCAACTGAAAATGTATTTTTAGGGTGCACAGGTAGAGAGAGCGAAAGAAAAGTTTTATCTGGCATGAGCAATTATTCTCCTAAAGCCAGATAGCATATATATCAAAAGATGTAGGTTTTCTTCATACGAAGTGATGTTCTATTAATAAAGCACTGTTTTACATTTGATGAGGCTTTAAATTAGAGGACTCTTTCTTCATAGGTCAGTTGCTTTGAAAATGTATACCAGAATGTGAATGTGCAGAGCTGTGCTTCTATTTCACTATTACATGACATTTCTGCTATAATTTGTTCAGATTTACATCCATTATTAAACTAATAGTTGTAGTCTGAGGTTTCAGTAATTACAGGAATATTTAATCTTTCTGTTTTTCAAACAGGAAGACAGAGGCCAGCAGTAAATGGCCCAGTGAGAGAAAGAGGGACAAAGGAATAAAGAGGGGAGTCAGAGGAACAAGGAGAGATGGAGAGACAAGAAAAGAGGATTAGGCATGAGGAGTCATAATAATCAGTACACAGCCTACGGATATAGACAGACTAGAGAGACCGAGAGATAAAAAGAGAAATAAACTGAGAGACAGAGAGAGAGCTGTATGCAACCACTGCTTAACAACAGCTGGGAAAAAGTTCTGTGGCAAATGATGAGATGACCTATAATGAACATTTGTACACGACTGGGTTATCTTAATGGACTGACAGTGACAATTTCAGAGAAAAGTGGTAATGCACTTTTGTTAAACTTTTCTTTGAAATAACTGTAGGTATACCTTATACACCTTTGACACCGGTGTACAGTACCTATGTCTATATTACAGAAACTAAATAATCAAATGGGTAACATTAGAGCAGAAACGATTAGTCAGTCGACAAAAGATTAATTGGCAACTATTTTGATTATCATTTTAATCAAAAAGGACATTTTTAAGCAAAATGCCAAACATTCTCTGGTTCTAGCTTCTCCATTATGAGGATTTGCTGCTTTTCTTTGTCTTATGTGATAATAAACTGATTATGTTTGGGTTTGGAAGTGGTCCATTAGTCAGAGAAAACACTCTGATTACATCACATTGGGATTTCAATGGTAATTTTTCACTCTTTTCATTACATTTTGTAGACCACACAATGAGAAAGTAATCTACAGATTAATCAATAATAAGAAGAATTGCTATTTGCGGCACTAGATAACATAAAGGATGGCTGGTTAGAGTTAGGACTTTAGCTTGGGTAAAAATTTTAAATCAAGCTCTCAAGGTGTGTTAGGCATCACCTGTCTGGTCTCCTATTAGTTATGTCCATATAAACCAAAATATGAAGTTAAAATTTAATCTACAAGTAGTAAGTATTCTCTCTAGCAGCCCCACCTCTCTATTTGCATCTATAGCAATATATAGTAAATTTCAAGACCACTGGAAAAACAACAACCTGAGCCCCACGTAGCTTTTTCATACTCCAAGTCTGAATAAGGCAGGTGGTAGTGTTATCTACTCTTTCTTAGATCAAGTAGCCCCAATGGACTTACTCTTAACAATTTTTATTCAGTCTTTTTCACTCTGCTATCTTTCAGTGTAACGAAGGCTTTTGCCAGCCTACGTCCTGGAATGGTCTCATTACCTTGGTGCAGTTGCCAAGGGAGCCAGTGTGATATTCAATACTTCTGTTTCCCATCCCTCCAATCTCATTTACACTTGACACCTGACATTTGCATAATGGCCTCGCTCCATCTCCTATCTACTGAAATACAGGGTGGAGGTGAGGTGGTTATAGTGTGTGTGCAGGCTCATGCTTGTTTGGTTGTGATAAGTACACATGCCTATCGAGACTGTGTTTGTATGTGTGTCGCAGGCAGGGGTTAAATGACTTCCGTCTTAATCTAGCTCATTAAGCCTGCGGAGAGCTCAGAGTGCACCACATTGGCTGATTTAGGACAATTTACGGAAATGCTGGTAAGAACACGTAAATGTGCATGCTAATCAGGGATGCTGTGACCCCAATCAGACAGAGACAGATATTAGGGTGTCAGGAAAATTGAAGACGAACACGAGTCTTTGTCTTTTTTATAATGTAAGCACTGTGAGATACTGGTACAGTGCTATGAAAATGGCACTCTGTCAGAGTACTGGAGTCTTGCACCAAACTGGTCTGTTCATTCATCACACGCAGAAATCTTATTCAGTACACCACAATGTTGATGAGTGCACCAAGAATTTTGGGATCTCCTGATCAGGAAAGAGCTGCAGCAGAACATTCTCATATCAACAGTCTAGTAAATCAAACTAACTGACTGAACTTATTAGCCTTGACTCAGAAACTTGTTTGTATTCATTTAAAAAGGTTGATATAAGCATTACTTTATTAAATTAATTAAATTAATTTGTGGCTTTCACCTTGGACATACAGATTTGTCCATATCACAATGAGAAAGTAATGAATTCCCGCACATGAAGAGAAAATGCTGTTTATATGGTCGAGATCAAATTCAATTGCAATAAACATATTGCTGACAATGCATGATTTCATTTTCATATGCACTTACATACCTACTGTGCATTAGAAAACACTCAATTTGTCCAGTTTTAGACTTATTAACCCATATTCACACTTCTCAGCTTCTTCAACGGGCCTTACACCATTACATCTGCATGCATCTTCTCATTAGAGAGATGTAGTATAATATCATGTGCAGACACAAAAAACCACATACAAGTGGTGTGGTAAATGTCTAACATATCTACCCCCCAAAACACACACACATACAAACAGACACATTAAATAAGGACAAATACACAGAACCATACTCCCGATGAAACTATTCTTCTCTGCATACCTCTGCACATATTATAGAAAGAATCTCTCTCTCTTTTAATATACCAATTTGCCACAAATGCTGTGCCTTGAATATTTATCATGATATCTTAAAAATAATATAATCCTCCTCCACATCCCTTCTAGCCAGACAGCTAGTGAGCTAGAGCTGAGTGAAACGTCGTACTTAGCAAATTGCATCTGAAACCAGGGGGGAATAAATACTACGGATAAAGACTGCTCTAATGTGCTCAAATCCATTAGAAATCTCATATTCACACATAGCAGAAATCACATTACAAGACGCCCTTAATGTCATTTCACAGGGTTTTTCCACCAGCGTTTGCTGCCAGGGTGAGACACTAACATCAAACATAATGGATTTTCGCCTTTTCCTTTCTCTCCCCACCTCCCTTCTGTTGTTTATTCCCCTCATAGTCTGTTCTGTCCTCTGGTTGAAATTCCCTTCCAATCGACATTGTTGTGGATGTGAGCTCTATTTTGGGTGGATGTAATACATTTAGCCAAACAGCTTTACATAAGAGACCACTCACAGACAGAGCGGGCTATGGTGAACGTGTTACACTTTTGCTGCTCATCAACCCTGGAGGAAAGCTTGGCAGTTCAGTGTTGTTACACTTTATTGCAAAAGTGTTTCTATCCATTGACTTCCCATGCTTCACTTACTTCACTGAAAAACATGAGAGCAGATGGAACAATGTGGAAATACCATGTGTTCTTCTGCTGGTTTGGATAACTTTCAAAGTGAAGTGGTCGACATCAGTTTTCCCTCTTCTGACGAAAGATTCAAAGTCTTGGAGGGGAATAGGATAGTTGTCTCACAGATAAATATTTAAATTTATAACCTTTACCTCTAAATAACTTACACAAAGGGAGTAGAGGGGAGGAGAGGAAAGGAGAAGAAATGAGAGGAAAGGAGAGGAGAGACTCGATATACAGACTCAATCAGAGTCTGCCAGTTTGACTTTTCCACTGGTTGCACACTCAATGGGCACACCATGACTCCAGCATGACTGGTCGGGGATCAAACCATCACTGATTGGGAAGGAAGGACGAAAGGGGAGAAATATCCATCTCTTTTAAAAATGTACGTTGTGTCTTTTTCAGAGTTTTGATTTTCTCTTCATGTCACAGTAACTCTGAGAGTTAGAAACCCTATCTGAAAGAAATTATCTCTACTCAGCCAGACTCAAACTGTTTTTGGGAAAATAAATATAATGTATACACCAGAGAGATCCTTCAAAACTGCAGGAAGATGAGCATAGCCGCAGGCCAAATTACCCAAAATGTACAAATCGAAGACAAGAGCAGCAAATAAACTCTTTGTCCAACAACTGGCTTATTTTGCTTCTAAGCAAAGTAGTAGAGAGAGAAAGTGACAACATAATGCAACACAAATCATAACCTTAGTTGGCCTGTAGACCTTGATTTTACCACAATTTTTCTCCAACCCCAATTAATTAACTGTGAAACACTGTCTCTTAGAAATACCTGGAGTCTGTTTAGCCACTATTGAATAAGATGCTGCATTGAGTTGAGACCATCTATCTTTGAGAATAATTAACTATCCAGAAAGATGGACTAACTTATGTAACCACCAATTAGGAGATCACAAACACTCCTTTCAGAGGGAGTTTGAGAATTTTAATGAGGTTTAATGACTTGTTGATTGGTTGGTGGGGTTTGTTTAGAGAGGTACACAGGGCAGATGCGCTGGGAAGAGTTTAAAAAACAAACTCCCTCCACTCTCTCCCTCATCTGCCCACCTGTGGTACCCACTGCAGATACAATAACAGAAGCATGTGGGTATATGTACATGTGTCTGCATCTGTCTAGTATTTCTAAGTCAAGGTTTGTGTGTACATGTGTGCATGTATGCTTATCTAGAGCTCTCCTCGACTCATCAGCCAACCCTCCAGTACACATATACACACACCCACACACACACACACACATCCATACAGGCTACTTCAGGAGCCTAGCCCCAGACAGGGTGAGCAGATCAATCAATTACATCTCTGCTCCAGCAATCAAACAAGGTTATTATCAGGCAGCAGCTCACCGACCTGGAAAGGCCTGGCCAATCAAAGGCTGCTGTGATGTGGGGGCTGGTGTTCGCTCATGTGACAGTAACACAGAATGGCAGCTCATGTTGTCAAGGGATAGAAGGATGGAAAGAGGAAGGACAGACAACTGAGGCTGAATTTAAAGGAGAAAACAGAAGGAAGTGTGTTGGACAGGAACAAGAGAATATCTGTACATCACCCATCTCTGGCACTCTCTTCCCTTGATATTACTCTCAGAAGGACAGGTGAAGATAAGAAACAGTTCTTTATAAATGCAGTACATAATTTTTTCAGGATTCCAGTTTTCAGAAGGTAGTAAAACTCTGTCCTTTGTTTAGCTGTTTACATCCCTGAAAAATGCAGCAAATGACAGAAAAAAGCAGAGGATGTGGCAGAAAGCAACACATGGTGAAAACATGTCTTCATTGTAGTTCAGTAATTCTCTTCTTGGCAGCAGCTCCCTCTGGAATTTATTTGATAAGCATTAAGGGCATTGTGTCCTCCTACTTCTGTCCTTTCATAGCAACAGGTCTGAAGAACTATATTAGGCTTAATTAAATTATTGTACACTCAAAAAAATGGAGACTTTCATTTCATTAAATTATTGTTGGTAACACAATACACCAAGACTCACAGACAAACCTACAAATCTCCCGAGAATACAATCTAATCTCTTTCAAAAGCAGCCAATCAGAGACAATCAGGCACTGCGGGGGACAACATCGATGGGGACAGCATGACTGTGTGAACATCTGTGTGATTATGACCTGGTCATCTGGATAAGCTTCAAAGACCTAACCATGTGTGTTTTGTGCGTATCTAAGGTACATATAAATGTTTGTCTTTGTGTCCTGCCAGAATTTCTGCCTCTGATCTGACCAGGCAACAATTCCCAGTATCCGCTATTTTTCCCCACACATACCTAAAACCTCTGGGACCTTCAAAGCCGACTTCATAAGAAGTCTACTGCTGAGCGTTCAGACAAACTAGACCCCCTTAAGCTCCAACTGACGACTGTCTGCTTCACATGAGTCTGTTGGACAGGTTGCCCTGGGAACTGAGTCTGATTCCATTATGGGATGGATAAACACAATCAAAGAGTTTATCCACCTTCTATGGCCAGAGAAAAGACCCCCGCAATGATGGATCTAATCTCCTGCACAATATCTGGTGTGTGTGTGTGTGTGTGTGTGTGAAGGGATGTGTGTCATGCCCACAGTGTGTATGTCCGTCTCTGTGCATGCATGTGCTTGTATAACATGAGGAGATTGAAAACTCTGCACCTCACTAGAAAGTGGCTGAAGTTGCACTTTTGGAAAGCGATAAAACCAGCAGTATTATTTACAACATTGTGTGTATGTGTGTGTAGGTGTGTGTGTTGTCCTGTGGGGAGGGCATCAGAGAGATAAAAGAATAAAGATACAGCGGTGCGGCAGCTAGTGACAGGTAGGAGCACCTGACAGATTCATAGCAAACTGGCATTGTGTTCTGCAGACATGCAGCAGCTTTCTTTCTAATACACACTCTTCGACTTTCCATCTGTCTTTTGCTGCTCTCCTTCTATGTGTATTTTTGTTTCTTTCTCTTCTCGTCATTTTATTTTGCTTAGGTTTAGTTACAATTTTACAGTTACTGCATTATTCTCTGTTTAGTAAGAGTGAGGAGCTATCCCTCTCAGGCCACTAAGTACCTATTTAGACATACTGTACATGGTCCGTCATCCAGTGCAAAAACAACAGATACATTTGTAACGATACATTTCGATGCAAAGCTGATCAGTATTATTCAATTTTACTGAGATTCGACTTCAAGATTCAGTCTCTCCTTTTGAATCACAGTAACTAATTTAAAAATAACATCAATACTACTTATATATACTATTACTTCTTATTTCAAGTGCTGCTTATTTTAGTGCTGGGAACTTATGCCCCAAAAATTAGGTACTGCTATACATACCAACAATACTCAACAAGTGGCAGTGATAAAAAGGGAAACTTTTTGGACAGTTCCAGAGGATGTATTTTTTACAGAAATGCTATAAAACTAGGTATTGTGTATGTCAGTGCACACACCAACCACATAAGCCACCTGAATACATCGAGTTACCCAGAAATTTGCCAAAAATCGGCAGCTGTATTGACTTTTGACAAATTTCACAAAGAATGTAGCCAAATGTCTCTGATCAATTTTCCAATATGTAATGGTTACACCCTACTGTTCACTAGTCTACTTCCCTTCCATCATGTCCCTTCATTTTCTCCCCATGCACAGCATAGTGTAGATGTATGAAGTGTGTACCTGCACGTAAACAACTTGAATTCAAAGCAAGCCAACATGCCACCCAGCATACATGCAATCTCAGAGCCTTTCTATTCCTCTGCATTTTCTTTCTTCTTACGACTTATCTCGCTTTATTCTCATCCCACCTGTCTGTTTGTTTCTTTTTCTTTTCTATCATCTTTTCCTTTGTGTTTTTCTTTTATTGCCTCCCATCTGCTCTCTTCTCTCTGTTGTTGGTTTCTTTCTTCTACCTTCTTTATCTCTCTCTCTCTCTCTCTCTCTCTCTCTCTCTCTGACCTTTCCAGTATAAAATCCTCTCTCCACCTGATTCCCAACTATGCTCCCAGTTTTTAATGGGTGTGGGTTAGAAAGAGAGAGGGAGGCTGCTATTTACTGTGGAAAATCCTCCGGAACGAGCGAGAAAAAGATTAGAAAAGAGAGCAAGGGCTGGCAGAGCAAAGCAGTACGTGCATGTATATGTGAGTAAGACTTAAGACAAGACGTCCATGCTGCATTTTAATAGCCTATGTGCAGACACCTCTATGAGGTTGTACAGATGTTATTGTTGAAGGAACACTGAAGTCTTCAATAATTACAAAGCTGCTGCCTGACTAAATGAAGGTTAGGGTTCAAACACAAATTATTTTTGCCATTTTTAGTTCAGCCACAGTGAGAATTTGCATGTTTGAAATGGGTCATACACTTGGTAACTCAACTCAACTACAAACACCTGTCTTAATACTGATACTTAATACTGTGTAATACTCAATGCAATATTCTAGTTTTTCCTATTTATTGATAATTTATTCATACATCTATTACTGCTGTGCAATATTCACCGTCTCATAATAATCTTAATAGGCTACACTTAACTTGACAGTACATGCACTACTACTTATTACTTATGTTATTACATTGTATTATTATACTGTATTATCATTATCAACCGGTAAACCCACATGTACTTCACACTAATTTTATTTTATGCTTATACCCACCTGGTACTTAATTTATTTTCTGACCTGTATTATAGTTTATTGTATTATATTTTTTGCTAGTACTTTCCTGTGTGCACTGACGTAAAGGCAAGCTGCTGTAACAAAGAGTTTCCCTTTGGGGATCAATAAAGTATTTCTGATTCTGATTCTGATTCTGAGTCTTGTCACAAAATGATCTCAACAATGACTTTTTGATCGAACAAATCTTGCTTCTGGGATGTATCAGAAAATAATTTTGATCCTATGGTTTAGTTTGTTGTCTCTTACTGGGAATGTGGTCGTTCATGCTGCCCAATAAACTGCCTAGTGGATCAACATCATAAAATTGTAATCCTGCAACTGTGTAATTGCAGGACTTATATGAATTATAAATACCTGAGTAATGGGTGCCATTTTCCATGTTGCAGTTGGGAGCCTATGGACAGAGACTACTGCAGCACTACTTTGACAGAGGAAGCAATAATCAAACATGTTTTTCTGTCTGCTCATCATCAGCATATGCAGATGACTAGGCTATCATAATTAAGAACTGCATGCTCCTATGGCTCCACAAATCATCTCATCTTCTAGCCATCGCAATAAATTTGGCTTATGACCTTTAGTGTTGCATTAACTATTTAAGGTGACAAACATTCCACTGGACCATACTGTAAATTCAATATTTGTCTCACACTTGATATGGACGATTAGCACATAAAACAGAATGTACACTATGCAATGGTGCATCATGCCTATAAAAAAAAAATCATACCACAAAATCACAACACCATATTGATCTTTTAACGCTGGATGTGTTCCCTTTACTTTATTAGTGACTGGATTTGATTAGCAAGGTATATGTGTCTTCACAGGTAATAATTATAATTCTCAATTAGCTCATACACTTCTAATTTGCAGTTTTCTTAAAATAATGAAACTCCGCACAGCAAAGTCTTGTTCTTCAAGAAATACTGGACTTCAAAATGTCAGTAGGAATCTGGAAAATCTAATTGTTGAAAAAGGCCTTCTCCTTGGACGTCATGTTTGAGAATTCAACAGTGCAAGCTTCAGCTAAATCATTTGAAAAAATTCAAACATATTTTAAAAAACATCTTTAAAGATACCCCATTTCACCTCTAACTCTTGCTCTTTCTATTTGTCTTGGTGTGTGTGTCCCGCTCAGGAGGGGAGTTAATGAGAGTGTGAAATTAGTGCAGAATCATGGTGTGTTTCGTTTTCACCACAGGCTACAGCGGTGGGAGGCAGAGCCCTTCTGTCCTTTTCCTGTCATCTAGTTTTCTATCCGCTCCTCATTCCTTTCATCGCTTGTTCCATTGTCCTTCCCTCTCTGCTTACCCCGAGCGCTCTCTGTCAATCTCCAACCTTCTGACTCTTTTCTCTCCCTCGTTTTTTACTCAAACACAGACATTTACAGTAGAACTAACTTCGAGTAGACCTTGTATGAATTTAAGTATCTGCACATCAACATGAGTACTTTTTAATGAGCTAATGCTGTGAGAGCATAGGAAGAGCTCTGTACCCAATCGACTGTTAAACAGCAGTGACTGTTCAATCTAGTACACCTACCAGTCTGGCATTATCTGAAGATCAGCAGGATAATTCTAAGCTGCCTTTATGTTTTGGTACACAAATGCACAGACAAACAATATACATACAAAAGGGCTTAAAGTCAAATTCTGAATGAGACACAAACAATTTTGAAAGATGACTGAAACATTCAAAGGAATCATCCCCATGGATAATTTTAAAGTTGAAGCCAAAAATCAATTTGGAGTCAGAACTAGTAATTAGAAAGCAGCAAGATTAAAAGCAAAATGAAGTCAGTTAGAAAGGAAATTAGCCAAGCATGAGTATGTTACTATTACATAAAGCCCCTCAGCAAGCAAGTTCATGACTTTGAGTCATTAAAGAAAAATGTGGATTTCTTAACATCTCTGTCTTTTTTTCATGGATGATAACATTATACTTACTAATTAACTCAGGTATGGCGACACAGCAGCTCTGCTGGACGTTAGGCTTTACCTGCACACACACAAACACACACTGCCACACAGACACAAACATAGCAGACATCTACAGGCACGGCCATGCTTGGTCAATCTGTGGATGGTGAACAGGGAGAGATTAGGGGCCTGGCTGAAGCTTTTCAAAATGCCAACCTCGCCCAGAGCAAGGGGTGTAAATACCACCCAAATGTCAGCAGGAGACCCCACAAGTCAAACTAAATTGGCTGCTAAAGGCACAAACTCTCCTCTATCCCTGCCCCATATTTGTGTGTGTCTTTAAAGACATACATTCTACGCGCTGACACATCAGGTTGGATTGCTATACTTGTGGCAGGAGGGCTGAACCAATCTCATTCATTCACATACAACAAGCCCTAACACTGCTGAGCCTAAAACAGATCTGAATGATATTCCAAGAGGGATAATGTTTTGTCAGTTTTAAGGTCAGGCGTCGAGAAACACACCAACAAAAATGCACACACAACTCACATGCAAAGTTTCAGCTATCTTTAGCCTGGTCAAAATAAAACACAAAACATATTTGTTGGTGGTGACAAACTGAATAAATGGCAAACACACGCACATTTGATACTTCGCTATTGATCTGAGGTTTGATATAGGGAAATAAGAGAATATGAAGTATATAGAAGGGAAACCCAGATACATGTTGTTTGTAATTGCTTTAAAAAGGCATATGCCCTGGGGCAATATAAACATAGACAGAAAGGCAAACATTAGCAATAAGTACATTAGAAGAGTCTGCTCCACACTAGTTCCCTTCTCATTATAATCCATCCATTTTCTGGCATTTAGCCAGGGCTAGGTTGTTGTGGCAGCAGGCTAACCAAGGTAGCCCAGATGTCTTCTTCCCCAGTCACCTGCTCTTCCTGGGGGAGACTGAGGCTGTCCAAGACCAGGTCAGCTATATAATCCCTCCAGCATATTCTGGATCAGAGAAGCAGATATGCAATTCTATTCACTCTTCACTCTTCAGCTGCTTCTAGACATTCTGTCCACAACAGAATAGGTAAAAAGCCACATACATGAACTCAATAGCTCACGGGAATGGCACTGGCACCCCATATTTCCACAGTATTGCCCATAGAACCTCCTAGGAGGGTACTGTGAATAAAATAGGCCTTCTCCAAGTCAACAAAGCACATGTAAACTGGATGGGAGAACGTCCATTAATGAAATACCTTTGCATGAGCAAAGAGCTGCACTACTGCACCATAAGAAAGGGCCTGTATCACAAAGAAAGTTAACTTAGTCTGGCCCTCTTTGGGTTTGGGCTTCACTAAGCATTACATATGTTCTTAATTACAATCAAATCAGATGCAAAATCATCTGAACCATGAGTGGAGTACTTAATATAACAAAAGATGAAATGGTAATACCCACAGGGAAATTAGGTTAATGCACCAGCAGAAAGTGATATTCAGTGAGGCAAAAGATAAAACGTGATCACAGAAGTAAAACAGAATGAAAAGCTTAGCCTTACTTTTACATCTGAATAAATTCCAAATATGAACGTAAGGCTAAAAATAAGTGCAGGAATTATTATATAAGCTCTTTAAGTGATTTGATTGGTCATTATGTGGGCCGTTGACACATTTTGATCGGATTCTGTTAAATTAGCCCTCTCTGGAGCAGGTTAGCCATGCCAAGATGGCTAATCTGCGTGATAGAGGCCTGAGGATGGAATCCACATTGCTCCTTGTGAATCTTGAGGTTCAACATTACAACACAATATTTTACTCAAAAAGTACAATCAGACATTAAGACCCTGCTGTCTCATACGCCCACACATTGCCACACACACCACTGATTTCCTGTGCTGCAACCCCCAACTGCTTCTGTCATTAAATCTGCCATGACTTGCATGGCTGGCTGCAGGAGATGTAGTGATCCATCAGCGGAGTGCCAGAGTTTTGCCATTAGAAAACCATCTGCAAGAAACAGCGCTCCATTGGCACTAGAAGTCTAGAGAAGGCAGGTCGGAGGGAGGCTGAGAGAGAAGAGAGAGCCCTGTGTGCAAGGCAGTTTGGTGTGATTGATATGAACCATTACAGACAACATGGGAGAGGTTGGCAGAAAGCTAGTCACCGTTTTATTTTTGGTCATTTGTTTAGACAAAAGCTTGGCCAGAACCACAGTGAACAGGGGTTGAAGTGTGTAAGAGAGGGAGAGAGAGGGACTGAGAGAAAGATGCAAGGCCAAAGCATTGGTAAAGGGACATAAACACACAGGCAACCACCTGCAAAGAAAAACGTTTAAAGCACTTCTAACACATACACATTCAAACACAGACAGTCCTTAGTCTCTGAAACCAGTAATTTTCTTTCAGTGAGCATCAGTCAATCAAACAAAAGGTAACATGACAGCTGACAATAAAGCTGAGGTTAGTGGGGATGTAATGAAGCGCTAAACAGATCTGATAGATAACTAAATTAACTGGCTGATTTTCTGCGATTCCATATTGTTTAGTAGTCAGTCCAATGGTTAGTGGTCAGGGTATACACAGAATTTAATTGCCAGTATACTAAACAAACATCTGTTTTGCACTGTCTGTATTGGCTTTTTGTCAAGTTTGCCTGTATTCACTGACTGTAAGATTACAAAGACTTTGTAGAGCCAAACAGCAAAGCAAGTTAGCTACCTCATAATACAGTTACTACCCAGATGGCCTGTGTGAAGCTATAGCTCTCCACTGGCTGAGTATTCAATATACTTTTACAGTCAAAACATCTCTTAAACTGCCAACTTTGAACAAATTTAGGGGATAAACAAGGTGTTTGCCAAAAAGGCACACTTATCCTGCCTCTACGCATTAAAAATATGCTCCATGATGTTTAAATTGTAGAAATGTATGCCAAGCACCATAGTGTGCAAGTAGGAAACATCTTAGCTTAATGGATCCTAGAAAGTAATGTATCACTGCATGGAGGCCAATTCAATTAAATTGCTTCACTATTAGATTTACACTACTCGCCTGGGACCACAGCGTTGTATAGAAAACTACCAGACATACAGAACATTACCACAAAAAAAAACCTTCACAATACTCAAATTTAATGGGAAATAAAAGTGAGGGTGGTAGTCGATCCCAATTCCTGGATGGTATCAACAAAACATTTTGAGCTGAAGGAACAGTACATTACATCATCTTTGATTTACGATATCCCACTAAACATTAAAAAGGTTGAAATCGATAGATGGTCACTAAGAGGCCATGTAATATAATTAGTTTACATTTTACTGGTATTGAGTCATGTCCCAGCCTTCATACGTCTTGAGTGGCTTGGCCATCCCTCTCTAACAGACCAGTATGACACTGGTGGCCCTTTCACACATTTATCTCGTAAAGTTAATGGAATCGTGCCCAAACTATTCCAGTAAAGACAGCAGGTTCTGTCGTTCATTAACTTTATTTTAAGTGATTTTGTGATTAAGTCGCCTATTGATGGACATCAGAAGTGTCGGACATCAGAATCTCCTGGTGTTGTGATGCATGCCCATAGCAGTAGTGTAATGTTTTTTGTCCACACAATACACCAGTATAAAACTGTAGTGATAATATAACTACATCTTGGGTTTTCAGGTTGCCTTGATTGATTGACTATTCATTCATCTACAGCAAAATACTGTCAAACAGTTAAGGCTTGTTTGAAACTATGATTTCCTTATCACTTCATTTATTGTATATTTACTTGTGACTCCGCTCAGTCCGCAGTCATCACACTAGCACTTATTCATACAGTAGGCAGTGTCTTATTGCAGATGAGTGACTATAGTGTCTTGCTGTTTTGTGTTGCTGATCACATTCCCGATAATCTAAAAACACATCTTGAAAGCACATTTAAATCAATTTTTTTACCTGAGAAGAGGCTGGAAGATCACAGTGATGTTCCTCGCTCCCGGTTTACACACAAACTTCATTTCTCCCCCTTCAATCAGGTTGTCATCAGCACCACCTGGAACATATGAGACAAGACTTAACCAAACATGTCAAAATAGACATCTATACATAGTAGTGTTGCTGCAGTGTGTACTTAAACTGCGCAGTATGTAAAATTGTTATGTGCGAATCATATGTACAGTAGGATGACACTTGGAAGATTTAGGTGGTTCTGAAGATGTGCTTTCACCCAGACTCAAAACTTAACAATCATCACCATGCTGTGTCCTTTAATAAGACACCAAATCCCAACCAACCCCTAGGGTGGCATGTAACAATGATGTTCCCTCCATTAATCTATATATTTTCTTAATTCTTATATTATTCGGAAACATTTTTAAATATTTAAATATTCAATCAGTACAGGAGTACACCTACAACCCTAATAAACACATCACTCAATCAGTGCAACTCTCCATCACAAATCTAAATGCATCCCACATGCTCACACTCCTCCATGCCCCTGCGTCACTGCATGGGTGAACCCCACAGCTAACAGGGTTAATCAGAAAATCATTGCCATGTAACATGCTCAGAAAGGATTAGACACTTGGGGGGGGGGGGCTGCAGACAGGGGAAGAGGGGAGATCATAGGGGAGAGAAAGAACAGCGAAGCTCATTACCTCCACTCATCCTGAAGTAATCAATATAACTGATGGAGAAGAAATTGCGGCTCGTTGTCAATAATACAGCAATACAGCAAAATGCAAAGCAAAGTGATTGTCTGTGTGTGTGCATGTATAAAGGTTTTGAAAGAATACTATGCATGAATGCATGCACACATGTTTACATATATGTTTATAAAGTGTTCACACGCAAATTGTGATAGGTTGATGAGTAAGAATAGGAGGAAGAGAGCAGTGAGAGGCATTCCCTGCCTTTATGCAGTGGGGAAAATGCTCTTCATAAGATTTCTTGATTTATGTTTATGATTAAGTCCTATGACACTCAGAAATAATACATCCATGAGACTGGAAAAACAAGACAATGCAATAAATAACCTTTTAGATTCAAAACCAAGAGAGATACATGAACAATTGTGTTCTCAGTGTGGGTAAACTTTTAGAGAAAAGGTTTGCTTCCAAGATTTTAGGGTTCTGTAAGTATAATACCATAAACAAGCTGACTGCACTTTCCTGTTACATTCTGATCAGTTGAAATGAGGTTTCAAGTAAGTTAAGTGGAAACATTGGACAGAATCAAACAAGATGGTGATCCAAGCTACTTTGATAGGGTTTTGAAATTGGTAAGGGTGTGTGTGCATGTGTGTTCTGAAATGGTGAGATTTAAGTTTAGCACAAAGCCTTGCTCTGCTGTTTTCTTCTGTTTCATTTCCATGTCCAATACAGCCTTGCAAAGCTTGTGTGATATAACACAAAGACACTCCACCATAGCGCGAAAGCCTGTTCCGCATTACCTGAGCAGCCTGCCTAGCCTTGCATTCAAATGCATATCAACCCATTGTTCCCTGTGCCGGGCCACGTAATACATTTCTAATGGAACAAGTGTAATTTGAAAAGTATAGGAGACGAAACTCTCCGTATTTTCATTAAAATGACAATGGAAGCTTTCATTCCATCCAAAACTTTCAAATCAAGGGTTTCCGATTCTGATCTGTTGCTATGAAACTCGCCTGCACGGTAAGCCCACATTCGCGTTGCTAAGTGGAGACTGAGATGAGGTCCAATTCACTCAAACTCTCTTTCTCCATCTCTCCATCCATTCATCCTTCCTTTGGTGCCAATTCAATTAAGACTCAATTACAGGCTCCTAAACAAAGCTGCTGCCAACCCCCACTGATCATCAACGTGGAAAGAGCTGGCTCAACTTTTGTTTCCTCCTCAACAAATTGCTAACACTCAAGTTCCCATGAATAACATCAACATGTCACAGACAGGAAGTTAGCGTTACCTGTCTGCTCCAAGGGCCACATCTAACTGGCAACTACACACACAAACACACACCAAATTGACTACCATGTATGTATTCCCAATGACAGTGACCAATTTAATTTCATGCTCTAAACATCTGCATCTGTGTCAGACAAAGGAGCGAGGAAGAGACCTCATTGATCCATGGGGTCTGGGACCAGCTGCCAACAGGGCATAGCACTGATGAATATTAAATAGGCTGGCATTAATATGCATGGGATTCTTCAGAGTTGTCTAGACGTGACAGGATGGCTCCGGTCTCAGGTCAGGATGCCACCAAACTGCTGCCAGCCCTCTCTAAATATAATGTGTAAAAGTGCAATTTTGTTTGTGAGAGCTTGTGTGCTTGCATGTGTGTGCTTGAGTAGTCGTTAGTGTTGTTTGGATGAGTGTCTGTGCATATGTGTCCCTTGGTGTGTGGTCTGATCCAGGATTAGTGGGAGGGGTGTGTGGAGGTGTGGTGCTCAGTGGGACGGCAACTGAAAGCTAGAAAGGAAGAAGTGAGACATTCTAATGTGGCCAAATCTGCCTGAAATCCCCCTCAAGGACCACTGCTGTCTGCAGCACACACAACTAAGCAGACATGACACACAACTTTTATCCATAAAAACATCCATCCATGGACTAAAGGGGTACAAACAGACAAGTACAGATATGTAGACACATACGGTACTATGGCTTTAAACACACAATACACACTTGTGAGTAGTGTACTGACACAGAGAGCCTAAAACAAATGGATCAACCTAAACTACAAAGATACCATATGCTCTCTCTCACACACACACACACACACACACACACACACACAATGACACCCATCCAACCCCCTGTGGTGCCTTAGCATGCACTCCTCAGCCCACATGTAATCAAGTCAGGCAGTGACTTAGTGAAATTGCATTAGCTACACTTTCCTGGGTTTGATGAGAAACAGGTTTGATCCTGTGATGAATTCCGGCCCTGCCCAGACTTAGGCAGGGAAAGAATGAACGTGGCATGCCTTCTTTAACACACTCCAACATCTCCTGAGACCAGCGTGTTTCTGTATGCATCTGCAAGTGTGTCAGAGAGTGCGTGATGAGGCAATCCAGACAGATGGGCAATGGAACAGTCATAATCCCTAATTTACAAGTTGTTTGAATCTGTTTTTTGCCTGTATGGAAAAAAGGACGTAGGAAGTTAGTCCAAATACTCATAATTCCCTGTTTGGTCTATGTGTGCACATGTACTACCACATATATAGCAATAGATGATAATATGTGGGTTCAATGTGCAAATATATAAAAAACATCTTGGTTCTCTCTTGTACTATGACAAAATTCTCGTATTGAGATACTAAGTTTCACAGTTCTCATGTCTAAATAAATGTTGAAAAGATGGGATGAACTGTTTCTACCATGTGATCTTAGTACAGATTATTACATATTGATATCGAGACAGTTGTGGTGATAATAAGGACAATATTAAAATTGCCTAACATATATACATTATGAGTATAGTTTCATAATGTATTGTACAGTACATCAAGTATTACTGGCCTTTTAAATATTCAGTCCTGCAAACATAAAAATCCTAAATGTGTACAAGCTGTGTTTGTTCATATGTCTGAATACAATAGCCATGCATGCAAACGTTGTGATCTCTCATTTATAACCACTGCCAAGCTGGGTTTGTGTTCGTGTCAGCTCAAGAGGATCAAAGACATCTGTGATCACTCTGGCTAGATTCTGATTGGGACTGGCAGGAGGGCAACTGGGTGATTGGTGTAATTGACTCACAATCATGTCCTCTCTCTCTCTCTCTCTCTCTCTCTCTCTCTCTCTCACACACACACACACACACACACACACACAAAACATGGGTTCACAAAAGTGAAAACAATTAGCTGTGCTGGTCAAGAGAGTACAAGCAGAATTTAACATCTAAATGCAAACACACTCGAACAAACACATTTGTACATAATCTTTCAAGTACACCTATAACACTATGTTGAAATTTGACTGGTAGGATTCTGCAATATCTGCACCTCTCCACAATTACAGTTGTACAATAATTGTGTAGAGTGAGGCAGCACTCTTCCTTTGATTGAGGCCCCTAATCTGTGCCGTTAACCAGAACTGCACATTTCAAGCTAAATTGTGCAAATAAAAAGCACCATATAGAATAATCCAATTTTCAACCTCAATGGCCTCATTTGTCTGTAGCTGTTATGCTATGCAAATTAGTTTGGGAGTGATCAATTCAGGTAATACTGCCCGTGCACAATCAGATGCCTTTAAACGTTAGTGTGCGTGTATGAAAAAAATCTGACTGGCAGTCGGCTACACATTCAGAGAGTCGAAACCTGCTGATCTAATAAGAATGATTTCCGCGTCAATAATGTATGACTCTCTGGTCAATTCAGGGCATCCAATTCCACTCCGAATGTCTTCATGTCTGATTGGGTCTTAATGAGAGCCTTCTATTATTAAAATTAATTTGATGGCATGGTATCTGCTGCTCCACCAACCAGGAGACCAAATCCACCCCTCAGCTGAGAATAAACGGTATAAATAAATGATAGTATAAATAAATTCAGGTGTGAATTGAGTTGGATTAATTATTAAAAGCGTCACTGTGGCATACAATGTGTCTCCGTGGTCTTGAGTTTAATGAATGCACATCTTTCAGTGGTGGCATGACAACAATGCACTCCAGTAGCAGAATGAATATTAATTGTGCAGAATGTCTCTTTTGAGACATGAGGAAGAGTCATCTTTAAAAAGGGACATTTTGGGGAAAAAACCCTTTGAACAGCTGGAAATGTCTGTTGTTTGTCTTTTAAATTTCAGCAATGACAATGCAGTTTTAATCTGTTGGCAAGTGGTGGCAATGTTGGAAAATAAGCTTTGTACAGATGTCCAAAAGTTGGTAACCTATTCAAGGTTTTTATTTTCACAGAAACAAGAGTAAGAGTCTCCAGCCATGCGAAAGTTTGGAGTCGCCTGACACAAAAGCTTGATTTGGTACAGCCAGATGGCTGAGAGGAATACTATTTTACTAGTTTTGAATGGTCTTTTATGCTTTTAGGTTGTAGAAAGTCCTCTTTACAAATAGATGTTATTGTAAAGAGATTGTATGAAGGGTTTGCAAAAAAAGTAATGTTTTGTACATGGAGAACACCACAATGGTTCAACCAGACTGACAATTGAAAGGGCAGAAAGAGACAAAGATATCTCTGAGCAACAGTTAAATAAGAATATATGAAATCAGCAGTCACTGGAACATACTATGGATTGACAAATCACAGTTTAAACCCATTCAATCTAACCAATGAGTAGACTGCAGAGGGCCCAAAGAAAAACGGGTTCCCAAAATATTTAGAACCCAACTGCAAGTACATTTGTGGTTCAAAAATGATCTAGGGTCATGTATGCTTTTCTGGATTAGAAAACAAATGAAAAATCAAAGAGTATTTGGTGAGGAAAATGGTTACAACAGTATTCTCCCAGAAGCAGTTCATTAGTTCTCTGCCCAATGCATGCTGGGATAGAATAGTATGTGAAAAGGTATTTTTATTATCCTTAAAAGAGATAAGTCATAGGTGATGATAACATATTCTCTAAAAACACAAGGTTTCCTTTAACTGCACCTATTCTAGAAACTGTTCCGCATTATTTTGGTATATTTTGAGCAGCATCACCGTGCTCACTCCGATTATCAAGGGTTTAAAAACATTACTTTACTGCCTTGGTCTCCTGAATATGTCAACCATAACAAACAATTATGTATGAGTGATTGAGTATATGCACGTGAGTGTATGTGTGCGTGTATAAAGACCGGGAGAACTAATCGGCCATATGTCATCACATCTTTGATTGGACCCAGCAGGAAATCACAGCACATTGCACACCCTCTTCTTTACCGGAAGAACCTGTTGCACGCTGTGAAAACAAGGTGTGTGTGTTTATCTGTCTGTCTACCAGTGAAGCTGCTATGGTGCAGGTGCCAAGGTCTCTACAGCCTCAACTCACATGCCTTTCTTCCATTCCTTCCTTCCCTCACTCCCTCCCTCCCTTTTGCTTTTGTTCATCCCTCCATCTTCTCCAATCAGCAGGTCTGAAATTAAAAGTAAACACAGAGGTGACAGTCAAAGCCGCCAATAATGACAAGACCAATGCTGATTAAAAATTAGCCTCAGGTTGGGAAAATACACCAAGCTCTTTCTCACTGATTAAATGTCTGCACTGTGTAAACTATTACAACCTTGTTCTATTCTCCTTCTGTTGTCCTCTGCATCCCCCTGTCATTTCTAATCTTCCCGCTTCCATTTTCTCATTGCATTTAATGTCTGACTTTTCTGTGCATCACCTCACCAGGCTGTTGGTGTGAAGAAATCTCATAACCTCTGGCCATGTTTATGTTTTATCTCAGTAGGTCTTAGTGAGATAAATAAGTTTACATTTTGGTTATGTGGCAATATGCATCCTTATAGCTTGCAGACACTGGCCATGTTTGACATTTGGCAATGAGGAACAGCTTTCTCATTTCTCAACTATTTTAGTTTCAAGGCCATCATTTCATGGATGAAATAAATGAATATGACATACATGCAGGGTTTAATGTGGAAATGCATTGGTTAATGCAGGAGTCATTTTGGTTGACATCCAGTTTTACTCGTACGAAGATATTCCAGCAGGTGTAGCTGGCTTGTGTTTGGATAATCATCTATGATTCACATTTTGTCTACAGCCACAATGGCTAAATGAACTGACAGAAAGGAGGCAATGTGCAATGTACTAGCATCCATTCTGTCATGATTCTGTAAAATGTTTAGTTTTAATATGTCCACAAACGTATGACTGTGAGTCAAATGCTGGCAACTCTAATATCAGTCTTTAAATATTCGCCTGCAATATCTTTTCCATTATCATGCTTCTATCATTCAGTTTCCTAACCAGGGGCTTGGTAAGATACAACACAGTAAAAAGCCAATTTTATTATTACAAGCCACAGTGCACTTTCCACTGTGTCCATGCTCCACTCTAATTTCAGCACCAGAGCTACTGTAATTCAATCACTAGTCCCACAGCAGATGAGAATCCAACACTGCATTTATGTTTGTGTGTGTGTGTCCAGAAAGAGGAGGGGAGGGGAATCACATCTCTAATGTTTTAACCAATCAACCTTGCTGAAATCTATGTATGAGCAAATTGAACATGATGAGCCCAAGCTAACACATATAAAATAACTACCGAGAGCTACAGTAGGACATCTGCAGTTTGTATGTGTGCCTGTTTTCCACAATATGCAGAGCAGCTACATATTTGCTTTCATGCTGAACACAAATAAAGGCTTTTCACAGTAATAGTCTGTCAGGTAACAGAGGTACCTTGCATTTTATCTACAAACCCAGTTATGTCGCTGCAGGAACAAAGCGATTCATAAAGGTCTGGCACCTGTGCAAGAGGGGAAACGTCATTTTCTAGTGACATTCTTGCGGTGTACAGAACAGAAAGTATAGACTCTGTTACAACATGTCATTCAATTACAGCATGTTGTACATGTCACATATGACATAACATGGCATGCATACCTTACATAGCATACACACACACAAGTTTACACAAAGCTCTCCTTGGACATTGCATTGACTTCCATTAATTTGGACAGCCAAACCCAAACCCTTACCCTAACCTAAACCATAACTAATTCATACCTAACCTCAATTCACACCTTACCCCTAACCTTACAGGACCTCAGAAATGACATTTTGCCTCATCAGGACCAGGGAGACTACTGGTCCTGACAAGTTCAGTGTGTTTATAACACTGTGTTTATAAAAAGGTCCATAATAGGTAACAAACCCCCCCCACACACACACACACACTTAGCCAGTATGAAAGCCCTCATCAGTCATTGGTGTGATATGTGCCTTTTCTACATTACTCAGCTTCACGGGTAATGTTCTAGTTGGAATAATGGCCATTTGAAGGACACCTTTAAAAACAGAAATAGTGAACCTGATGATATTCTGTATATGGAGAAGACTATTAACATGTGAATCCATCTTTTCTTAGTCTTCCCCATGCTGTAGGACAAGTAAATGAAAAGCAGTATTATCTTAAAGTTTAAGAAAAGGCTTCTGTGTTTATTTGCCTACATGTTCTTAACTCTGAGACTGGAATAATGTTTCAAAAGTTTCACAGAAACTTAATACATATTTGTGAATTATTAGTGAATTTAATATTACTTCCTTTATATAATGTATGCCAATCGTTTGCTCAATGAGGAGCAAAAATGTAAACAAGTTTTGGAAGAGAGACATTAGGTTTATTGAAAATAGGAATACAGCACATTAGATGCAATTTAGAGTTTAGACTGGCCTGATTACTTGCAGTATATAAATCAGTTAAAAAAGAAATCCAACTCCATAGTCAAGTAAAATTATTTTTGCTTATATATAAGAGCTAATTACCCTGGGGGTAAAAAGGAGACGCTAGTACACATTTAGTCTAATTTAGACTTGTAGTCTTTCTTTGAGAACCATGAAATTATAAACATTGGATTTATTTTAATCATTTGACTGACATTTAAAGCCTCCTCTAATGACCCCATCATCAATCTCAAATACCCAAGCTTTTCTGAAAAAATGACTTTCTCCTAAACATAATACATTCCACCCCCAGCAATCTCAATCCAAGTTTGGCCTAAGTGTGTAACATCACACATCACTTGGCAGGAACATGCTGTTTCTGCTATTTCACATTACAAACACACACACATACACACACATACACTTCTGTGAACATGTGGCTATCAACATCTGCTTGCCCCACCCCTAATATCCCACCCACCATCACCTCCACCTGTGTCTCCCACTAGACATTTTTCCATTTGCACCTCTTCTCCCTCCCCTCCCCATTGGGGTGTACAAATCAGCTTGACAAGGAACACCACTTCTGCTCGCCCCCAGCAGTCACTCTCTTCCTCCTCTTCTTCCTGTTCTCCCTGTTCCTCCCCCTCTCATGGGAACATGATGTTATTATACATAGAAAAGAAGCCCCTAATACAGCATAGGCTTTTTTTCTGTACCTCAGACTGAGAATTAAGTATAAAGGGGTTGGCAGAGATGCAGAGAGCTGTTTGTAACTAGATTCATGCTTGCATAGGGGGACTCAGCCAGACTGTTCTTTTTGTTTGTCGGACACCCTGTGAACAAGTCTATTTGAATATCAAAAGGAAAACAGGGAATGTGTGAAATAGATTTAGAACCGAGTTGATTATGAATACATCTTAGGAATGGAGGGAGGTCAGAGGTGGGAAAGAGTTGGGAATGGGAGTATATGTACGTGCCTGCAGGGAAAGGGGGAGTCTAAAGTGTGTGTGTTTGTTTACGTGCATATCCGGGGCAAGCGTGTGGTGACAGGCAGACTTTGTGTATGGAGGTCACAGGGGGGGGGAGTCACTTCAAATGTGTCCCGGGGCAAGGCAATATCGCACAAAACATAATGAAAGGACGTGATACAAAGAGAAATAAAATCAAAAAAAGGCTGTAAATGCATTACTGACTCGGCGTGGCGCAAGACTCCAGTAGTTATTGAGATATATTCACACTTCACCTCCCAGATGACCACTGGGGCGCTCAGAGTCATCCGCTGCCTTCACACACGATAGAGAGGTAATAAAAAAGCAGAGGGCGAGGATGTAAAAGTCTAGTGGTTGGGAGACATGCAGAGGAATATGGTAACATCTATAGCTGGAAAATTGTTATTTTCATAATTTATTCATAGGGAATTTGATTGAATCTCGATGAGGTTCTGTGATTCTGAAGTAGTGGTTTGCTGAGGATACAAACGCACCCACAAACCTTATATACACTTTTAGACAGACAGCTGACGATCTGCTGTATATATGAACACTATATACATGCTCTAGCTGGCAGTCACACCACATACGTTCAGAACACATATTCCAGATGTGGTTACATGTGGAGCAGTAATAAAGTCTTTAGATGAAGCATTGCATTAATTGAAGCGGATGAGACGAGCTTCTGTGGAGAAGGCAAGCAATTAAGACCCCCTGAGTGTTTGCATGTGTATGTGAGGCATGTGAATAGGCGCATGTGTAGCTGTCTGCATGTGTGTAATGATACATGGCGGGTCCTTACAACACTCAGGAGACATAAAGTACAGATATTACAGATTAATTTCAAACCCATTAGAGATATGTGAATCTGAATAGCTTACAAAATCATTACACGTTCTATACGAACACTGCTGCTCCGATTCTTAGATCTGGGAACCTGAACAAAGACATGTGACATAGTGCAACCTCAGACATGAAAATATATTTTTTATCAGTATGTATTCATAAAAGTACAAAATGCAGCAAATTTAGCAAAGGCTTCTGCAAAAACTACAGAAACATCTTTGTACTCGATTTAGTGCGTGACCATTTTTCTTCCTTTGTTAATGGTGCATAGCTGGATTTAAGACGAACAATCAAACTCTTATTTCCAAGGCTGTGTTGGTGAGCCTCTGAGTTAATAACTATATTGACTTGAAGCAGACCATTGAGAAAAAAAGAGTTTAGGAAACTTCAAGTAGAGAGACTAAGAGACACACATGACTAAGCTTTAAGTGTTGAGTAATCCCGCAGCAAGAAGAACTCATCAACTCAATCTCTCATTTCTAACTCTTTTCCTCTCCCTCCCTCCCTACAGTAAGTTTAATTTGAAGAGAGAGAAAAAGTCCCTTTCCACACCGTCTCAATACATATTTTTCTAATTTCTTCCTTCAGAAATCTCTTAATGGCTTCTTCGCTGGACCCTGATGAAAACAATGACTTTTAACCTTCCTCTACCTCCATCCTTCCCTCTATCCATCTTTCCCCTCCCTCCATCACAGTCGACTTATTTCACTTTCTAAATGATTTCTTACTCCTTCAATCTCTTTGCAGCCATTCAGGACCCGGCCTAGGCTTGTGGCCGGTGCTGCGCATTGTGACAGGTGAAATGAAAGCCCAGAGAAATCTCATCTTCTTATAAACGCTCCGAGGCATTCAGCCAGTCAAAAAAATATTTTTTCCCCTTTCTTTCTAAGGCGCCGACAGATGGAAGAAGAAAAAAAGTGAGCTGTTATTTGAAGACCATTTGGGGTTCTCCTTTATCCACAGTTAATCAATGCTGCTCTTTATGTGGCGGGTGGAGCTGAGGCAGTACATTTTGCATACATTTACAGACTAGCTACTGTATGAGTGGGATTTATTTGTCAAAATAAAAAGAACTACAGCCTGCATTGAAATGTCTTCAAGAGTCAAACCAGTCATTTGTTTATTTTTAAGTTGAATACCCAGACCAGCCTAATTACTACTACATTATTTAAATAGTTTACCCTCATAGTCCTAATTATTTATGCAGATATTGTCAAAGGATCATTTTTGCATGTGTTATACAGCAGTTTCTACAGATTAAAAGCACTTTACTGTTATTGTCTCGCTCCATTCTCCTACCTTTTCTATTTGATCCAAACAATGTCAATGAGGAGCTTGGTGTAAAAAAAGGAATAGTAGCAGACAAACAGCGCTGTCAGGCACTGCTGATTGAAACCTCAAGGTCATAGGCAAAGAATCAGAGAGCGAGAGAAACAGAAGAAGTAGGAGCAGTAGAACAGCTTAGACTCTCCAGGGTCTGGCTGTGCAGCTCACTGACTGTGCTATTTTGTGTGTGTGTGTGTGTGTGTGTGTGTGTGTGTGTGTGTGTGTGTGTGTGTGTGTGTGTGTGTGTGTGTGTGTGTGTGTGAACGAGAGAGTGAGAGGTTTTCAAGGCCTCTCCCTGTAGGCGGATTCTGCAAAGTCACCCTGCTATCTGCCTCTCGTCCATCTCTTTCTCTATCGCTGTTTTCCCCTCCATACTCCTGTTGTCTGCCTTTCTTTTCCTAAGTGTAACTTCTCACCTTGCAACATGCCCTTCCTATCTCCACAGCACCTTTTGTTATACTGCTCCCTCATGCTCTCATTCCACCTCTCCATCTCCCCAAATCCCTCCATCACTTTATGGCTGGATCCTGCCCCACCTCCTCCATCTTAGCCAAACATGACCAAATCACCCTCACCTCCCTCCAACTTCTCACTATCCTTTTCCCACTCTAGGTGAGATACACACCTGTTTGCCATCTCTTCATAATCTCTCTACTCTACTCATGCACTTACCCATTATTTCTGTTGGTTCAATAAGCTTGTAGGTCTCTACTGAGGTCTCTTCTTTTTTCTTACACAACCCATACACCTCTAACCTCCCTCCCTCCCTCTTTTCATCCTTCCACTTGACCTCAACCTTGGCTCTGTGTTCCTGCTGCTCTTTTCTCTCCCACACACTGCCACCCCTGCCCAATTTATTCTTCTTTCTCTGTCATATTTCCCCCTTTTTTCACTGTCAATACTTTTCACACCTTCTTTCCCTTCCTTCATCTCACTATCCGTCACCCATCTTCACTTCACTTCTCCAATCCAGCTTTTCAGGAGTCTTTTACACCCCCCCCTCTCTCTTTCTCTACTCCTCAGTTCATCCCTCATCCATCCTCACCTTGTAATTCCCCACTCTTGCTGTAGAGTTCTCGCCTCTGCTCTCTCAAGTAGGCACTCATGCTGATGGCATGGGAAGATGATTCGAACCTACAAAACACACAAAAGGTTCAACAAGTGCGCACAAGACACAAACGTACAACACACAATGCAACAGGAAACAAAAAACAAAAATTACAATGAGCAATGGCCTTGGGCCTGAGATGTTAAACAGACCAATGTAACCTTAAATATATTTTTGGTGTTTTGAGATATTAAACTTCTCTTATACACACATAATTTAAACTTTTATTTTTCTTATTTTTGGTCCAGCACCAGGCAGAGAGCAAAGGGTGTGATCCTTACTTGAAGAGCGACTGCTTGGCACGCTGTGGTTTTTTCTTCGCAAAAAAGGCAGCAAACTCACTGCCAGTCCTGGCATAGGAGAGTTGAGCCGATGGCTCTGTGGCACTGCGGCTGTTCTTCACATCCAGATACTCCATAAGCAGAACCTAAACAACACACAGAGCAATAGGTCAAAAGCTAAAAAGCTGAAGAATCAAGGTATAACGAGTACCTCAGTAGTATTTTTATGGGAGATTGTCCTTCAGCCAGGTCACATAGGTTTGTCTCTCCATGCACACGCTGAGTGCATAGTAGTCAGTAGTGACTCACTAACACATGATGTGATATTTTAAAGCACATTCATAACCAACTACAAAGCATCAATCTAATGTTAGTCCCTAATTGATCACATCCATATGCTTCCTCTCAATGTTACTACAGCTTAGATAATGTAACATGGAGTACTCAAGCATATTAATGACTTTAATGCTCCCACTCACTCATATCCTGTAAGCTCGGCCTGCCTGCTCTGTTCACTTATCAACTTATTAATGAGTACCTTTATTTCTTTTTTTATATAGGTAAAAAGAAAAATACCCATATTTACACACATTTACCATCGGATTATGTTATATCTCTGCAAAGCTCACTACAAAACAAGTAGTTGCTCTTGCTCAGGTTAAAAATATAATTGCTGTGTGGAATAGCAAAAGCTCAGTAAGTTTCCTGTGCTGTGTTAAATTAAAATGTTTGGATCATTTGCTTATTGAAGTGCTTATAGAAACACTTTTCCTAACTATCTGTCCAGTGTCACTTTGACTGTATCTGTATATCCCTTTTGCACTGTTTTCAATTTCGTCACAGTGCTTGTGCCACATTGATGATACAATTCAACATTGTCATTCAATATTGTTGTATTGTTCCGAGAATATTTGGCTGAATTATTCTTCTATTTCTAATCATATCACATTTGATGTAACACTGCAATTAAACATGCCTTGTTCAGCAGAGATACATATCTAGCAGATCAGCTATGGACATCCCTAGCAGTAGGTTTTGGTATTTAACGTGGCTTGTAGTATTATAATGTATCACAATTTATGTAACACACTGTCTACAAAGCCAATCCTAAAAAACAAGAGAAAATCCAAACTTTGAGATAGAAAAAGGCCACTGACATGACTGGGTGCATTTCATGACCACCGTAAAAAATTCTTGTCCTCCATTTCCCTCACCTGTCTGCATGATCCATGGTGAAATCCATCAACGTCTTATCATGCTTCATAAAAATCTTATCAACTTCTAACAATAGCTGAGGACAATCACATTGGAACTCTGGCCAGACAGAGAAAGCTAACTTCCTCTACTCTATCATTCTATCTGCACATTCCCTCTGTTGCTTTCATTGGCTCTCATTTTTCAAAATCTCTTAGTACTTCATCTCTCATTTCTCACATTTCTATTTTCTCTCTGTTGCTCTGTCTACCTCAGTTCATCGTCCCCTTTCTCTCTCACCCTTCTTCATTCCTCTCTCTGTGTGAATACATATGTTCTAAAATAGCCTCCCATATCTAATAGCTTCATAATTTAGCAGGGCCATTTAGCCTGTGTGTGTCTAATTCTGAGGCGCAGTGTGGGTCAGCCCAGAATGGGACAGGAGTAATGGCCAAGCAGATGGAGATCCATCCCGACCATAATGATATAATTAACGCTGTGGAGAGCACCCCCGTCATGCATGGGAAAGCCTTCACATGCTAGCATCGATTAATTTAAGTGCACATCCATGAAAAAATAATGCTGTGCAATTCTTTTTGTTTTAAAAACAGAATCATATTAATAAGTGCATTCAGAGGTTTTGACAAATTACTACAAGAAACAGGTCAAGTTTGTTTTAACTTTTGTAACTTAAAATGGTTCTGATGTAAAGTTAAATGAGTCTGGTATCATAGCACTTGGTCACAAATGTTCATGTAAATATGCAAGTTAAACACGCATACACAAACTTCCACCACACATGTAATCACTCTACAATACACTTCCCCACATCACAGGCAGCGCTGACGGCCATATCACACACGCCCTTTCCAACTGGCAATACCGGGGCCTCCACTTGCCACTAGCCTCATGCTGCAGCTAATCCTATCAGTGTATTAATTACTAATGATGAGCTGATGGAGCGAAACCTCCACTTGCTTGCTAACGCCCAAGTAGACTTAATGAAATGCCAGCACTGGGCTGATGAAGGGGCTCCGACCCTACTTAAATTGCATTAGCCCAGAGACAGAATGAACTTTGGAGGCAATTAATTGGACTGCTAGGACAGAAAGAAAGATAAAATAAGAGAGGGATAGGAGGCAGAAAGTAACACAGAAAGAGAGAAAGGAGTAGGGAGAGATAAAGGTGGAAAAGAGTTAGAATAAAAAGAGCAAAGGATTATAGGGGGAGAATGTACACTGAACAGAATGCTAAAGAGAAAATGGGACCGGGAAGAGAGAAGGAAGAGAAAAGTAAGGAAGACAAAGAGAGAACACAAGAGACCAAGTTAAATAACCAGTTGTTGCTGATTTAACACCTCTAAGTGAAGATAAAAGAGGGTTGGTTTCCCCACCTCTACACAAGTCTTTAGTCTCACCACTATATATATATATATATATATATATATATATATATATATATATATATATATATATATATATATATATATATATATATATATATATATATATACATACAAAGTTGCCTATATATACAAAGTTGCCTTGATAACAAGTACTACATTGTTCCAAACAAAGTTACTTTGTTGCAAAGTGGATAGGATGACACTGACTAAATATATCTCTATCTCACTTTGCAGTGTGCAAACTAATTATCAAGAATAACAGAAACATTACAGAAACTAAAGACTTCATCTTTGTTTGTCAAAAGTATCTTAGTTTAGTTTCTTTTTATAAACAACAAAGTAGTAAAATTACAAATGCGTCACGGCAGTATCTTATTTAATTTAAGTCACTTTAATCTTGAAATATATTATCTTAATATTACTATCTATCACTCATCAGCTAGTTGCCTGGCATCGAATGTTTCAAATATAGTAGGGAACCATGCATGCAAAGCTATAATCCTTATTTAACTCTTATTTAACTGATACCTACATCTCAGGTGGCTAGTAATCTACTAATTGTTGCATCATAAAAAAAACGTCACAGGTGGTGATAGTTTTATTGGTGATAGTCTGTCTCCCACCAGTAAAATTCAATGTACTGTAATAATGTCCTGTAACTGCATTTATATGGACACAACATTGTACCAAAGCCTTTTCTCTTTTTCCAAAATGAATACATCTGATAAATATAAAATAATGTAAAATGTTTGTTTTGTTTGATACAAAAGTTATCCCTCTTGTCTATGGATGATTCTGCTAGTCTGCTAATCACTAATAAAACCATGGAGCAGACTTGGCAACTTTCCAAGACTACTTATATGAACTATATGTACTGTACTTGTCTCCATACGATGAATGAATAAGACAATCTCCCCAGATCAAGCATATGGAATCTCATTAAAATTGCTATTACTCAAGCAACAAAGAGGGATAGATCTATTATTGTCACCTGTGTATGACCGGACAGCTCATCAGTGAGGCACACTTACAAAGTGACAAAGAAGTATCAGAAATAAGGACAACAAATCAGGAATTAGTCAAAGGAAATGGATTACAAACAAGGCAAAAGGACAGAAAAAATTGTGAGTGAGCAACAGAAAAGATGAAACTAGGCAGGGTGAGGGACAGGGATACATTGAGACATATGAAAAACCGTAATTGGAAGACAATGGTGACACAAAAGGTAAAGAAAAAGGCAGAGTGAAAAAGCAAGTGATGCAGAGAGGAAGAGGTCTCTCTGTCACAGCCAGCCTAGGAATGATGAACAGCAGCATTGTCACAGTTGCCAAAACAAACAGCTGCCTCTGTGATTGCACCCAGAGCATCACATCAACGCAAAAAAGCACAGACCCACAAGTGACAAAAATAAACAAATTCATTGGTCTACAATTTTAATTAGGGGTGGCCCCTGGAGCCCGGTTCCAAATAGGAGCCAGTTCTAATTTAGCATCTTGGCACTTAAACATCTTCTTAGTAAGTGTAGATTGATCTTGATAACTTAGCCAAAACAGTATGTCCATGCTAAATTAGTTCAGTTCCATTGTAACTAGCAATAAAAGGTTACAGAGTTGATGGAGAAACAGGAGAGAAGGAAATGCCTGAATTCACTAAAAAATCAATATTCATGGGTGCATCTGTGAAACAGTGGATGAAATAAGAGGTGGTATGTAAAGATGTGAGACAAATGGCTCTTCACACCAGATACTAAGACTAAGCTCAAGAGTTCACATCAACTCAAGTGTGTGTGCGCGTTTGGGTGCTTATGTGTGTATAAGTGCACATGCAAAACTCACATCTCTCTCAAGGGCTGCCCTGACAAAGACAATCATTTCCACCACAACTATTCAATGTGATTCTATCAATCAGCAAATCTCATTCTGCACTTGAGTGGCTTGGGTCGCGTCCCAAACTTAAAATCAGCCCACTGGGCTGAGAGCTAAGTTCTATTAAAAAAGGAGAAAAGCTTCATCGAAGTCTGCCTTTGTAATTCATTACCAGTACTCCCATTTATTTCTTCCAAACCAAATGTCCTGATGTCACCCTTTGTGCTTGGAGAGAGTGTATACCCATCTTCCATTATGTCCATTAGGGCCCTAACACCCAACAAATCAGTGCAATTAAGAGAGCATCACTCAAAGCTTTGCAGGTGAGCACTTGTTACTGGATGAACTCGGCAGTCAATTGGCTAAAATTAAAGAAATAAATATCACTTCATTTTGTCTTTTCTTGTTTCCATCCTCTCCTTCTTATTAAGTCATCTTAAAAGCAGCCGAGAGAACAATCTCAACAATTTGTTCCTTTCTCAAGGCTTTATTGAAATCGGCTGTTTTCCCACTAAATCCCTTGGCTGGTGTCTTGTCACAAAACATATTGACTGATATCCCTTGCTGCTAGCTTGAAGTTAAATCCCAAAGTGTCCTTGGCCGTCAAAGTGTTCTTTATGCACCCTGTATTGATTGTGTTCCAGAAACTTCAATAACCTTCACAAGTTCTGACAGAGCTTCAGCCACAACTACTCCCGCAGCACTGAACTACCGCTAACCAGAAGGGGTTTCCACCTGGAGCGTACCGCATCTAGTCAATCTTTTGAAGGCTATCTTGATGATGGAGGAAAGGAAGATGTGCCTGTGTGTTCACTGAAACCCATTTTATTTCTCTCTGTGTCCTTGCTGCGTCCCAAGCATGTTTCTGTTATGTGAAAACATTTATATGTGTATTTACTGCTTTAAACAAAGAAGAAAGAGGAATAATATAATAATTTTTAGTATTGAACGGTGTTTCTATGAATACTATCCTTTAAGAATAAGCATGCTTTTTTTTATTTCTGAGATAGTCAAAATAGCAGTGAATATGTCGAAAGGGCAAGGATTGCTGTATGTTTTAACGGAATAGCAAAAGACTAGAAGACAAAGCAGATTAAACATACCTAAATACAGACCACTGACAATATTACTATTCACCATAATTGTTTTAAATTGTGGGTCCTTTCACTTAAAAGTCAAGTTTCTCTGTGTTGTTGCTCTGAGACTGTAGTGAATAGTTTTCTACTGAATTTTTTTAATTGTAACTATACAGTAAATAAAGTTAAGCATGGTTTTAAGTGACATATGAACACTTTGGGTTTCCTTATTTGCCATGAAAACAGCACTTTGTATCTCTGAGTATGTGAGAATGCTAATGGAAACAAAGCACTGAATTCTCTGATTTAAAACTGTACATGTACAAAAAAAAAACACCTGGCTAGTCCAGTCGCATTACAACAGCTATCCCTAAAACGATACATGCCGTTGATCCAAGAGTTGGACGACTGCACTAAATTCATCTGAGATTTAGAGTTGAAGCCACAATAACGTTACTGTACAGGACATTATATTGAGGGTCCACAAAATGCAACACAGAGTCATAAAATGTATCAACAAGTCTAGGAAATTATTGCAAAAACATACATCAGCAGTTGATTAAGTCTCCAGTGATTTTGATGTAGCAGATATGGGTGGAGAGCACGGTGGGGTGTGTGTAGCTGAGATAGAAGAGACTTTGCAACACCAAGTAGACTTCACTGTGCTCCAGCGATATGTAAATATGACAGCGCTTTGGAGGGCAGAATAAATGTGACACATTGATTAAAATGTTGGGCGAGAACAACGTAGCCATGTCTGTGCTTCATATCTAATTAAAAGAGATTATTGTCTTCTGGCTGCTCTCTGGCAGTTCAATTTGCCTCGTTTTCACTCTGTTGATGAGCCGAGAGAAGGCACAGCATATTTAAGCCACCTGTATATTTATATATATATTTTAGGCACAAACATACCACCCATCCTTTGTCTTGGTTAATCTATGGCAATGAAATGATTCATTTATGAAGCAAGTTTAGACTAAGCTATAGCCTCTCCTCTGAATCAAAAGAGAGAGAAAGAGGAGCAGGAATGTGATAAGGAATATATAAAAAATAGGAAAGAATATTAGAAGTTTCTGTTAGAAATGGATGGAAGCAATGTGTTAAAAGATATCCCCAAAGCCCAGGAAAATCAAAGTACTGAAGAGAGAGAGGACTTTACTGTTTAGTGCCACAAAGCGTATTCTAAAGTAGGGACAGGTACCTAAACGTCAATTTTATCAAGGTTTGCTTTTTTTTTTCAATTGTACTCTTTATTTGGAGCCCACATCAAAAAAGCTCAGCCCTTGCTTTCTAATCTCTTGCTACAGTAGAAAATGCTAATATGCACAAGTTCGAGGTCTCTGGTGAAGTTTCTATGATCTAGGAATCAGTTCTTTCAGAAGGCAGATAGTCAGCATCCATCCATATTTCGAAATGCAGGCTCAAAGTTCCTTGTCTGCAGAGAGAAAGCCACTCATTAAAAGTGTCATTTGCACTCCGGTCACACACTCAGAGCAGACAACGGACATGGCAAGCAGTCACGCAGCCACAAATCCTTGCAGAATGCGCAAATGGCGAGCTAATTAACAAACTTGCATGCCTAAAACAGAACAGCCGACAAGGTCGAAGGGTGATGGACGTCAGTAGCCAGAGACACTCTGTGCCAAATATACGTTAAGTAACACTCCCACTGAGTGGTCTTAATGAGGAATGCATGGAGTGGTTTATGAACTGTGATCTTTTATGAACTATGTTACCCAATTACTTGATAATGTATTGTGACTTCCATCTCATTAATGATTCAAAGGAAACGCGTGGATTTTCTTGCTTGGCACCAAATTTTGTTTTGACTAACATTGTAACTCAGAGAACATCACATTCTTCACATGCTACCATACTGTATTTTTTGAAGAGGAAACAGAAGCATATAAAACATTTATGGATACACAAATATTCCAGTCACTGCGATTTCTTTGATAAAACAGGCTGCTTTGAAGAACAGGACGGTTTCTGATGGAAAAGGAAAAAAGGCAGTCATGGATAGTAGTAAAAGCATGCAGTGGTGTACACTTAGAAATGTAAATTCAATAACGATGTTAATAATCAATAGATATACTCACATACATTCTACAGAAACTTGAAAAATTGTTCAGTGGCATTAAAACCCTCTTTCCAGCATCAGTACCACTGATTACCATCCAGTCTTGTATGCTTTGAATCAATACTTACACACTGAAGTAAACAGCCAGCAGAAGCATCACCAGCATTTCTGAACAGGGATTAAAACCATTACATGAATCTTGACTTTCAAAAGCTTTTTTGCCTACTCCCCATTCTAAGCCTGCCGGGCCTCAGTCACACATTGATGAACGCCGTTTCTCTGCCGAGGCCTTGTAACTGGGTGCACCCTGTGTTTCTGTCGGCTCTTGCATCTGTCTGCTGGTATGTCATGTGGAAAGGTCAACCTGGTTTCTCCACCTCTCAAAGTGGGGAAAAAATAACACCTACCAAAAGGGTTCTGTATATGTCAAAGATGTGAACTGCAATAAGTAAGAGTCGCAAGACAAGCAGTGATTCAAATGATTTAACTGTAAAGGGGGAAAAAAAGATACTAAAACACACACACTTCTTCTGTTCAAGCCTTCAAACCAATTATAGAAGTATCACTTTTAAATAGCATATTTTGCAGGTAATAGTGAACTGTGAAGTGAAGAAAAACAAACTCAAGAGAGACACATGATGAGGAACTAACAAAGATCGTAACCAAATTTTGACCAATGCTGTGTAGGTTCCTGCCCCTTCGAGGGTCTTAAGACTTGAGATAAGAACTGACTCAGTATCCAATAAAATTTAACACAGCCACTGTGGGAGCAGTAGGAATTTAATTTCTCTCATTGCTGATATGCGACTCTCTAGGACAGAGTGGGCTAAACGAAGGGGGTGAAAAGGAGTGTGGGAGTTGTGAGAGAAAAAGAAAGCAAGATAATGAGATTAAGAAGGAAATTACAAGGAGCGAGAGGGGTATGCACAAGGTATTGGGAAACTGAGAGACTGCAATACAAAGCAGGAATGATGCTGAAGAAGGAAGGAGCAAGGGAAATGGAAAAGGAGAGTGGGAGAGAAAGACGAACGAACAAGCAAGAGATGAGAGAAATGGCAAGAGGGAGGGTGGGATGGACGAGGGGCCTTCATATTGATACAATCGGTCAGGAAATAATAACACAAGTGAGTGAATAAGAAAACCTCATTTCACGTAATGAGTATTCTAATCAAGAGATTACATTATCGCACATTGCAGAGACAGGGGATAGTGGAGCCCTTGCTAACAGGGTGTTGGCAGTGATCGCATGCTGTGGAATGGCTTAATGCCTTCTATAACTGTGCTGGTACAGCAGAGCTATTACACTACATGCCTATGCACAATCACACCCTCGGAAACACACATGCATACACCTAAACACTCCTCTATTTATGCACCCATGCATGCCAGCTGGAAAAAAAACACTCAAGTTATTGGAAGCAGAAGAGCCACAGTGCGTGAGTTAGAAATAGATGGTCCTTCTGTCATTTTTATTTATTTCTACACTTTGATGATCAGTAAAAACACTGGTCTGTGCAGAAAAAAATAATCAACAAAAAAACCCCACATTTTATTTACTGATCTTGCTATCGACTACCATGGCGACAATGAAAGCATTCAGATTGGCCCTCTGAGAAAATTTGCTTTCTGCTGTACTTTCCTGCCCTAAAAAAGATACCAAGTTCTTATCGATCTTGTATATTTGATACAGTACATCTAAGTCATGGATAGGTAAGAAAATTCTGGTAAAATTAAGGAAGAAGCACCTCTTAACAAATACAGGCTAGTTAAAATGTGGTTATACACATGGGAAATGCTTCAGAAAAATGTCCTAAATTAAACTCCCAGTGAAGGAGCATCAGGGAAAATCAGGTTTTCTTGGGTATGAACACACACTGTGAGACACACACACCGATCACATTGAGAGCAACAACTGCCACAGATTTTCCTCTGAGATTCACTGTAGGTCATCTTAACAGCTGCTCATCCCCTCAGCCAATCAAATAGGAGCAGGGAACAAGAACCCAGCATAAATACACGCCAATTAAAGAACCTAAATTAATCCAAACAATCAGGCTTCCCATGTCTTTTTCTCCTGCTACTTCTTGCTGACAGACTGAATGCCATCCATCACATCACTGCCACTTTCTCTACTGTAAGAGAAGGTGAATTAAATCAGTGTTTTAAGAAAAGTGCTGGGTGGAAAATAAATCAAGGATGAACAAATCTCCATGGCAGTGGATGGAAAATAAAAGCCTTGGGGTATGCCAGCAAGGGTAGACAAAACAAACAACACAGAGTTCACCATGAAAGCCTCTTGTTATAAGCTGGAGTGCTACAATATGGCCCTATACTTAAAGTAGCAATGGTAAATATAATGGACACTAAAAGAGAATAATAATACCATACATCAAAGCAGGCTTGATTCGTAGATTATACAATGAAAGATATGGCAAACTTTTCTTTGGGTTATCTAATTTCCTCAAACAGATCACTAACATTTACGATTCCTATATAATCTTTAAAGCTGTTGATGTTTAAAGCTTAATTTTTAATTGATCTCTAGGGTGTTAATACTTTTACTTTTTAGTGCCCTCTTGTACAGGTGACTGTCAGAAAAACATTTGCCACAAAGTTCTTACTACTTTAGCACATATATCTATGATCTGGGTACATTTCTTCTATCACTGTTGCTCATTTCTGACCTGCAGCACCGTCTGGATCTTGGCAGAGACGTCAGCCTGCTCATAGAGTTTGATGCCCTCTTTGTGGGCCCCGCCAGGGCACTGCACCGCGATCTGCTGCAGGTGGGCCAACACCACACTGTGAGCCTGGGCTACTGCCTTGAACTTGTCAAACAAAAGCTCCAGCAGTTCCAGCAGCAGCCTGTAGAGGGAGCCAGAGAGAGCAGAAAGGCAGGGAGAAGATGAGAAACAAGAGAGATGGAGAGCAGGAGAGTGGGGAATCAAGAGAATTTATGAGAAGTAGTACTAAAAATAAAACTAAATAGATGTGATACATTTTCTTTTTTCACCTTCGGAAATAACTGAACATTTATATTCTAAGCATTTTTCCCATGGTGTTGTCTGTCACAATCTAATAGAGGAACTAAGAAAAAGCAACATTCACTTGACAGTTTATTGGTTAGGAAAATACACTATCCCTTCTGCAAATCACTTGGCCTTGGATTTCTATATAAAGAAAGCAGAGAGCCACCAAGGAATTCAGCTTCTGTTTTAATATTAGACAGAGAGGAAAATTAGACCTAGGGTGTGGTGTGACTGCTGGTGCTAGCCTATGAGCAGCAACGATCATAAAAAGGTCTACACACCTGAAGTATTTCCACAGTTAGAGAGAGCTTTTTGTGCTCAAACAGCTGAGAAATACTAATGTCTTTGATAATCTAATGACGATTTTATAACAACACAGTCCTTGTAGTTGTATCAAAAGTAAAGTGCACTAATATAAAGAGATTATTGTGCATCTCTTCACTGCCACCAGGATGCCAAGGATGTATATGTGCACAGACACATTCGACTAAATGATGAAATGATTCCAATTTCCTCATATTTACCAACATAATAAAGGTAAATAACGTGTAATTAATTAAAACTGCAATGTATAAATAAAAGATTTATGACTAGATATAAGGAAAACAAAAGGCAAAACTGTAGCTCTCCTGAAGAAAATGAGGGAAATAACAGTTGCAACAGATAATCTAGCCAAAAATCATTACTGAGTGCATTTCACAGTACCAATTAGGTATTGCAGTTCGCTGTTTTCATTCACATTTCCTATTCAGCAGATACTCACAGCTATTTTACCTACAGTAATAACCCAGCACCTGGACTGGCTATCGAAAAAGTAGCAGAGCTGCTCAACCTGGACTCAAATGAACAGCTACTCTCATTAGTTCTAAATGGCTCTGGCTGAAGAAGAGAGCGCAGCCAAAACCAAACAGACCTTCTACTTGATCTGAGTGCTACACTTTGGATTGGAAACTCAGTTGCTTCATCTACGCTAATGCTTTCATACAGATTTTGCTATACCTGCTTTCTGCACAAGGACAAAGCTTTAAAAGTAAAGAGGGAACAAAGGTTACATTAGATGAGTTTGACTGAGTACCCTGCACACCCATGCTAGTGAGTGCCCACTTTATTTTAGTGGAGATTTTACAATTAATATAAGCATAGTGACACTGTCATTTAATACTCATTAAATTGGGTTATATTTAATTGGTAGAAAGTGAGACCTTTTTTTCCTTTTCTAGGCGACAAAAGCTTAAAAGTTCACAATATTGGCAATTTTTAGTCCCTGAAGAACCTAGAAGCTGTGTAAGTCTTACAAATAGCTGCATTTCTAATCTTTCACTAGTTGGGTTTGATAACTAAGTATTAAATGATACAAAAAGACCAGTTGTATTAGTCTGATGTACAGATTGATAAGACAGAAAGTTAAGGTTCAAAACCAGAAACGCTGTGACCACCAAAAACAAACCATCTTCTAAGTATACTCAAAATCCCATACCTCATTAATGCCAAGTTAATACAAATTACCTCTGATTTAAATTTTGCAAGAAAAAAAGCATACTAAAAGTTTTGGGAAGTGGCCAAGGTTTCCTGGGAAGGTATAAGGATAATGTAGAGGCAAGATGGATGTTTCACTAGGGGGCGTTTTGGTTGGCTGTCTGTCACTATACTGGCAGTAGCAGCGAGTAAATGTTATTAATGGAGAGGAAAGCAGGCACAAATCACTATGAGCAATAACTCAGTGGATGGAAGATGTTCGTGAGACGAAGAGAGGAGCTGTGAAATGCCAACAAGTCAAGGAATTCCCCCCCTCATGCATAAATATGAAGGACTGACAAGAAAAAGGGTACATAGTGAACACCAACTTTCAGAAATGGAAAAACAATACATGATCATGTATGCATGCATTGAGGCAGACACACGCAAAATGTATGACTCTGACCTTGTCTCTTTTTTTTTTGTTCAATTTCAAAGCGCACTCCAACCCTTACACACACACACACACACACACACACACACACACACTCACACACGCACACACGCACACACGCACACACGCACACACACACGCACACACACAAAGTGTAGACAGTCCAGTCCTCCTCATTATCTCCCAGTGGAGGCCATCCTAATCCATATTGTCTGTTCTTTGAGGCCTCACTTCTCATTTCCCCTCAGGATCGAAGCTGACACACACATGGCTGATGAACAGTCAGGAGACAGCAGGGAGCACACACGTGGACGTACACTCCCTGACTAACTGGCCGACAGTACAGGAGTGTGTGTGTGTTTGGGTCTTTTTGGGAGGACGATAACAGTGTCCACATTAGATTATCATTAGGTTTGTTGTCAGCCACAGATAATGAAATTACTGTAAATAGGGGTCTACAGAGTGTTCAAAGAACCCTTTTGAAATATCATATGTGGCAGGTCATGCTGCTGTCATACACAAATGGACATAGAGTAGAAAAACATTCACACAAATGTATCCATCACAAGTTTCCATTGACCAGTCTACTGAGCAGAAAAAAACAGTACAAAAGAGAAAAGCAATCAATCTTGTGATCAGTGTGCTTTGCTTGTTTTTAAATTGGATTTAAAATACTTAGCCATTTATTTCAATGTTCTTCAGTCATTCAAGCAATTCTTCTTTAAATCAGCTCTCTTTCTAAGGGATTCAGATTAGATTCAGAATCTTTTATATACCAAAAACAAAGCAAAAAGAAATACAGCTCTGTTTATAATGCAAAATGAAAAAAGGGAATACAAGTTCGACAAGTCTAATTTGATGTCAATTAAACTGAGCTAATCACAGATCAGTGATGCATGCTAATAACTTTGGTGCATTGAGTGGGAACCTCTACTGTATGGAGTATCTTACTAAAAGTGAAATCTAGTGAAAGGAGTCAGAAATGAAAATGCACTTCCAATGTGGCTGATCACAGAGAAAGTGAATGAGAACATACACCTTCAAGAGCAAGCCACACACCACCGTATATGCTCTAAAGTGCTTAAGTGTTGCCTGCTAGTCTGCAGTGCTATAAAATATAGTGTGCAATATGCAAGACCATTGTTCCCTACAAGTGGTACATTGGTAGGAGTTTCCATAGCAACAAGCAGTGACTTTAAATTGAAGTGAACATAGGCACAACTAGGTGTGTATGCATCCAAATACAAACACACACACACAAACCTCTAAGTGTTCGCCCAAATGCGAATGCTCTGACACAAATACAGTGTTAAGCGCTCACACGCAGGAAAACTTTAAACAATCTGTGAGGAATAGAACTGAGAATGAGCTACACATAGGCCTATTACATTGAGGTCAGATGAGATTCAGCAGGCAACAGGAGAAGGGAGGCAGACTAGGCCAGAGAGAACATCCCTGACAGAAAACAAGACGTTCCTCTTAAATGGTTCAGGATCAGTGGACTGAGACCTGTGTTTCCCAAGTCTGCTCACTCTGTGTGTATGTCTGCAGGAACTGATGTGACTGCTTTTAAAATGTAGCAGTCCTCTACGGAAGGTGTGAAGTTGTTTGTGTGTGTATGGGTGTGTTTAACCATGACTTGTCTAGGTTTAAAGCAGCACAGTATCTGTTTTCTTGGTCTGAGGCAGGTGTGCCTCCAGTCATAGCCTTTACTGTGTTTCATACCTGGTTGACTGTCTGACTATGAACACCCTGGGACTGCATTCAAAACATGTTGTCTACTGCCTTTAGCTCTAAATATACCTAAAAGACTCACTGCATGTTAAATTCCTAACCTTTACCAACCACTGGAGAGAGTGGCCACCTTGTACTTAATGACACTGGGGAATTGATTCTAATGGGAAAACTATAACTACAGAAGAATAAGCAAGCAGGCTGCTTTAATAAAACTCTTTCATAGATACAATACTGAGGGGATTAAGTTATTTTGCAGTGGTAATAACAGTAGCTGCATACTGCTGTTTACACTGATCATTTTTTTGCAAACAGTGCTAATGCTACTTTTTCTATCAGGCAAATATTATAATTTCAAAAAGAAATTTCATTTCATCTTTCCACAGAACTGCTTATAGTTTCCTCTTGATGGCTATCTACTCACTGTGTCTCCCGTTCCCTTTTCATTTACTATTTATCATTAACCTCCAGTTTTCTCAATTCTTTTCACTGACCTGTAGCAATCCTCACTCTAAAGGGAATTGTTCTCCAATCTCACAAAGCCATGATATTTCAACATAGTGCCTTCCTCCTTCAGTGTGCCTTCCTTATCGTCCCTGTTCATTACTATACCTTGGCTGGCTCTCCTGGGCCAGGTTTTCTCCTCTCTGGTAAGCATGGTCTGCTATCTGAGTGGTGGACCTCTTGACGATCTGTTTCAGCTCAGGTTCCAGTCGCTCCATTATGGCTTTGATGGTCTCTGGGATTTTCTTCAACTTGGCCAGAGCCTGAAGAAAAAGGACAATACAAACACTTTACGTGAGGCAAGAACACAGAGACATTGAAATAACAGCATAGAACACAAGGGTGGATGTAACATAACTGAGGTGTGAAAATTCCTATTTAAGTGTGTGTAGTGTTCATTAGTGATACCTTGATGAGGATGCCCATGAACTCTGCACTATTCTCCTCTGGATCTACCTCAGGGAGGTCTGCTTGGTTCAACTCCCGCACATCCTGCTGCAGCTCACGCACTAAAGAAAGTATATACATAAATATACACATAGATTAGCATATACTGTAAGTGCTTAAAAAATATTTACAGGCATAGGGATCCAATTATTTTGGTAATGAATAATTGTAAAAAGTTAATGACAAAAAAGAGAAATAAAAAATCCACACATTGTTTTGCTTGAACTTGCACATTTAGAAACCAATTAGTGTATATCTTTATGCTGGGTGTTTTGAGCCATTGACACATTTTAGAACTCTGGAAGCTTTTGTTACCTATTCAGCAGTTTGCCAAACATAACAGCTACATACAGTATGTACAAACCTAACAACCAAGATTCAACTATCAGCTTTTTATTAACACACTAAAACAAATAAAATTATAGCTTTAACTATAATTGATATCCTTTCTCTTTTAAATGCACACACCTGCACCTATCCTGTTATTCTGCCCCCCTTCATGCTCTCTCCATCTGATTTAGCCACATTAGCGGCTAAATTGAGAGTGGCAGCATCGAATGATGCTCTAATTTCCATTAGATGGGGCCTCCCAATTCCCCATCAAAGCATGTTAAGAGAGTTAATGTTTATGGCAAGTTAATGGACTTTGGGTGTATTTCCTTTTTCCCCCATTCCAGCTGTAGTTTGTGTAATAATTATGACAATTACTAGCTACAAATGAGGTGCTCTAATGCTATTAGACAAAATCGCAAGCTAGGCCATTGATGGTAGATGGCTGCTGTGTTGTGACCACAGTTTTTAGCATGACGGTGCATAGGCACTTACCCCCTGGGAGTAGCTAATTGCCAGTGTTCTCTTGCATAATGTGGGGAAAACTGTGCTTTTACTTTTAGGCCTACCGGGTGGGTGTATTGAGCGGATGTTTATTATATATTAGTGGTAATTCATACATTTGTGTGTTTGAGGTCATGGCATACACATTCACGGTGATGAGCTGAGCTGAGTGAACAAGAAGATGTGGAGTAAAAGATACATAACTGAAATGACAGTTGTAGCTGACATAAGCCCTCAGTGAAGTAAGAGCTAAACGCAAAAGACAAAGAGACAGAGAATAGAGAATGACGGTGAGAACTACAACAGTTTAATTAAACAACCGCTGGATGGCTTTCAGGGAAACCTTGCTTTTCAGGAGCCAATCATATGCTAATGTTGGTAATCTACCATTGCCACACTAGTAAGGCAGCAGCAGCAGCAGCAATAAAAGAATACTTCTGTGGATACTGAGTGGTATGTAGAGTACAGTGTTTAGTTGCCTGGTATCCACAGAGTTAAAAAGAAACGGTGAGTTGCTAACTTGGAATGCCAATAGTGGGTGGTGAAAAAAGTGCCAGGCTTAATATAAAAACTCAGAAATACCAAGGGAACGCCAAGTTATTGCAGGATTAACTTTTTTCATTATCTTCTTGTTTGCGTTCCTCTGTGCTGTGCCTGGAAGGAATGCAGTACTGACTCTACACCCCTACAACCAAGAGAGAATTCATACATTCCTGAATACAGTTATAGTCTGCATTATCAGTCCCTGTTAAAGCGCTGGTTGCCAGTTTGAGCGTAATGAATGCTGTTGCCCTGCTGTGATGACAGAGACGCTGGGTGACTGATGGTACAGATAGGGGGGACAAGATGATTATACTGTTAGCAAGGGAAATGTATATTATGATCATAGTTGAAAATGATATGACAGATACCGCAAGGAAAGAAATGTGGGTGTGTGCCTATGCGCAAAGTAGTGTGTGTGTGTACAGTATGTGAAAAGAGGCATTAGTGGTGTGTGTCATTTGTACAAGAGTTCGGATCAGCAGTTTTTTTCTGCATTCAATATTACTATGTGTGTGGGTGTGTATGTGCGAGAAGGGTTGGCAATACACACCCATAACGACATGCAAATGGCTGTAAGCCAGAGTGATGCTAATGACTTCATTATCCCAAAGAATATCCGCACAGTGAAAATAAAATTGCAAACTGAAATCCACATACTTTGTTATCCAAAGAGACCCAACAACACTGCTTTGTTGATGTGTTTATCTCTATAGTACACTTAACGTATGCAATTTTAATGGAGAGCAAACCATATAACTTAATGTTTTTCATGAAACACCCACTTAAAATTCCAACTTCTTTTTGCTTATCTTTTCCGTCGCTATCATATTCTCGCCTTCTTTTTAACAAGCCACCACCCATTTTTTTGTCCATTATTCCCTCTTACTTCCCTATCTATTATGATCTAAGTACTGTACCACTGCTAGATCCAGGTGTGCTGAACTGTGATGAATCCAAAAGCTTGCGTGGGGTTGACAGGCTGCTGACATCCAACACAGGCATTGGAGATGTGTCTTTGGCCGTGGAGCTGTGAAGAGAAAAAAAAATCCAGGGAGAGTGATTATCAAGATAAGTCATGTTATTGAATATTATGTCTCATAAAAAACATGATACTGCAACTGCATGAGAGAAATAGGCTCAAATTAACTCCAAAAATGTCGAGTAATATCTTCTTATTCACATATCAAAGTTTAGTATGCTCTAATAGAAATGCACCCACTAACCTGCCCTTCTCTAACGAAAAAACAATCTACTGTTATAACAAAAAGCCTTGCATCTCTGGGTGGGATTGGTGCTGCTTTCCAATGAGCCATTTATCAAGCCTTAAGCCGGAGGTGGAAGCAATTCAGGTCCTTTATGTTGGGCGGTATAAACACAGTGTGCCTGCTAAGTGAGTGGGGTGTATGGAGGCTGGCTTGTTGTTAGAGGCGACCCAATACGGGAAGGCCAGGACCTGTCACTGACTGACCCTCAGTAATAAATCACTGTACCTCACCAACCCACCGCCACCATAATTACTGCACCCACACACACAGACACACATGTGTAAAAGTGCAAACAACACTTAAACTGAACGCCATCCATGGAAAACAACAGCATCAACAGTGTGTTCAAAGCCATTGTGCTGCATTATCCCTATTAAGTTATACGGCTAAATCATGAAACTAAGAAACTGGCCCTTGGGTCACAGAGGTATAGCTTAAGTTATTTTTCTAGTGGCTGCAAAACCTACTTCATCATTTGAAGCGCCACTGGTGTCACACAGAAAATGTGGATGTTGAAATTTGTCATCTTATTTATTTACTGCAAATAATTGGCAAATGACATTATCTCCCAGGTTTAAAAAATGGTTTGTTCCCTGGAAACTAAACAATACAATGTGTACAGTAGCACCTATTATGACTCTAAGTGCTCTATATCTCCTAATTCCCTATGACTGAATTAGTGATGTTTGCCTCTTTACAATAAGTTATGTGGGGTGTTTTCCATCTGTTTCTTTGGAACTTCACAGTACAAAGTACAAACATAAAGAAGTAGAGCAACATGTTACACTAGGTCTAATTGTTTTTGTCAGTAACTGGCTTGGTTTCCATAGAGTAAATAATTGGCAAGTTGTTCTAGCAATGGCATAACTTATAATGAAGACACATCTATACAGTCTAAACTTTTCAAAGAAGAAAGCTCTTTGAAGGCTACATGTCTGTTGACTACATAATAGGCTAAAAATAAAAGCTTTTTGTACTTTGGACTAAACAAATGGCTAAAAGATGTATTTCATAAAAATCTTTTATCAACCTTGCATAACACTGTAAGAAATTGAATTAAAATGTAATTAATGTTTGTTGTGTGGATCCATAAAAGAATAACTACAATTACAAAACTGTAATACTGTTATGCTGGTTTTGCACATTATCATACCATTACATTTGCACTACACCCATTCCCACTTCTACCTCAAGTTTTCTTTTCTCTTTGCACTATTATGCTGATATTGTACATACTGTACATCTTAGTACAGCAATAATACAACACTAATCGGAATTTTTTCAAGCATGTATAATCAAGTAAATGGCCCGGCATCCCCTGATGACACTGAAGTTCTATTTTCACATTCTTATTCTTGTAAGGACATCTGAAAAGTGGTAACAATATAAGAAATCCAAGAAACTGCCCCATACCCAGAAAGGCGAGCAGCATTTTTGTCCTTGTTCTTGTGTCCCAGGCGACTTGTGGACTTGATGTAGAGGTGTCGGTGCAGCTCATCAATGAGTACAAGGTGGATGTTGAGCTTCTTGCTGTGGAGCTCCAGGCGCAGATCTCCAAGCCCTTCCACCTGCAGCAGGGGGCCTTCCAAGGACTCCACGGCTGACACCTGCATATGACAACATACCAGCCAGTCACCGGTTATCCTTAGCTGTGTCTTTCAAGTTTCATAGTGTCTGATCTTATGACTTGCAGCCAGACTACCTGTTGTACTGTTCTACTAAGACAACATAAAACGTTGGTGAATTATGATATTCTTTTGTGTTTGTTTTTAACTTTTCTTCTGGCATTTGCCTTTACTGGATAGTCGACAGCAGAAAGCCATAGAAGGCACATTCATTGTTGCTTGACACTCCTACAAACTCAACCCTACAAATATAGGACAACTATGAACAGGAAAATCACTGTAGAGGACGTCTGTATAGTCGTATTGAATTCTTACCCAGCAATAACTGCATAAGGGCTATACAAATACAGGAAATTAAATTTATCATCCCACTAGCCTGTGATTAGTGTTCCTCTGTTGGTGAAAAATCCCAAATCTTATAAGGTGTCAAATGGAAATATGATTGTAACGAAAGTCAAATTGCCCTGTCAGGCTGCAGCTTCAGATCATTCCATTTGAAATCCAGTCCAGTGTATAACAAGACATTGTTTTGGGTTTTTTTCTTCAATCAGAACAAAAGTTGTTCTGGCAAAGCCTTATTCATCTCTATCATTCCCTTATTAGGTTAAGCAGTGTTCAAGATTTTCTCGTAACTCTAAGAAAGTCCACAATGGCGAAGCTTCACTTCATGTTTACAATGAGATGAACAACCACAACGACACGCATTACAATCATTTCTAATCAATTAAACAATCTGTAAATTAATTTTTTTATTTATTAATTTAATGCATTTTTCAATTGACCTACAGATATACATACTATTATGTACAATATATTTTTTTTTCCAAATTCCAAATCTCCCTCCCTCTTTCCTCAGTTTTTATTAGCAGGAGCAGCAGCTGTTGTGACATGTTTGCAATTAAAAAATCTTCATGCCATTCAATAAAATGTGCATTTCTGTGTGTGTATTTCAAGGGCACTAATGGCCAGATGATAGCGCTGCAAAGAATATTTGCATGGCCAGGGCAGGCCAGAAGGGAATGGGTAGCAGCGGGGGAGAATGCTGGGCATGGGGCATGGGTCAAGTGTGTGTTGATGCAAATGAGAGCCACATTAGTGACAAGATGAGCTAATGCACTGCATGATCAGCCCTCTTTGAATTAATAGAATAACTCTGCATGCCTGCAAGGCTTTGCATGTCCTGTGTGTGTGTATGTATGTGTGTGCACTGTACACACCTCTCAGATGTGTTTGTGTATGATTATATGTGCGTGATTGTATGACTGTAAATCATTTAACGCTTATGTGTGTGTTTGTGCGTGTGTGTGTGTGGGGGGGGGTATCTCATTACCATTGGGCTGGGATGACAGAGGAAGGCTGGTTAGCATCATTAGGGGGCCAGGCCTGTCAGCTTAATGAGGGATAGGAAGCCTCTAGTGAAAATTGCTTGGGAGCAAGAGAAATGGTGAGAAGGGCAGAGAAGAGAAGGGCAGAGAAGAAAAGAGAAGAGAAGAGAGTATGACAGTTTATCACTAAGCTCTGAGGTCCAAGGGGAGGTGTCAGCAGTTTTGTGTGTGCACCTGGGTTTTGTGATACTACAGGAACAAGGGGATGAGAGACGATATAGATGAGGGGAGGAGAGGACGAGAGAGAACAGGAGAGGAGAGGACTTTTTCTGTAATCAAAGTCAGTCTCGTTTTTAACCAACCCCATGGGGTCTAGGAGTGTGCCATTCAATAGCAAACAGAGAGCATAGTCTGAATTCTAATTGTCAACCGTTAGAGATAAGCCTCATATAAACACACAGACACACACACACAATGTTGAAGAAGCGAGAGACACTGAAGGAGAGAGAGAGAGGCTAGGAAGTTCATTTGTGGATAGTCTACTCTTGCCGCACTGCACAGCAAAATAATAACAAAGATACATACTGCAAGAGTCTGTAAGCACAAAACATTTACAACTTTTGTTAAAGAAAGAAAGAAAGGAGAAAAGAAGCAACAGAGAGTGCATGTGAAAACCAGGGAGACGTTAATCTGACAGATGAGTGCTGTAATGAATGACAGCATGATGGGAATAAACACATCAGGGACTCTCAGAGACGTGACACAGGCAGTATGATGTTACAGTGGAGAGACACAGACTGAGTATGTCTTGGCATTTCACAGTATATCAGCAAATGTAAGTCTTCAGAATTTCATATAAACCCAATTGTCATGTTCTGTCTGATAATCATATTTTTCTAAAAATCCAGAGAGAATTTCTTTTAGTGGGTGTGACATTATTCCTTTTTTCCCCCCCACACTCACAAGTATCAGTACACGATTCTATATACATTCAATACGCTGATGTGCACCAGAAACAAGCAGGCAATGTTTTATTTATTTGTTCAAAGAATGACAATATTTTGAAACAAGTTTACAATGAATCACATGGCTTTAATAAGTAAACAATAAACCAGCTTTCCTCAGAGAGCCCTTAATCAACTAGCTCAACAACAACGTGCACTGAACGGGCTGTTTGACCTTTGGGTATCCAGCATGCATGTACTGTAATTCACTTCATTGCAAGCTAATATTTTAGCTAACAAAGTTAATTTAGTTTATCATGTCAAAAGTGCAGAAACTTGTGGATAAATGTCCATAAATGTGGAACCTTGGTGAAATCATTCACAAACTAACCAAATATGCTATTTCAAGGATGTTATTCTGCCATTTTTTAATCATAACTAACATCCTCTACTTTGGCTTAAATGTGGGTTATTTTAAGTGGACTTTTCATACGTTATTTATTCATGAACTGCATAAATATGTCACCGAAGCAAAAGGTAGAACGAATGCATCCAACGGCATTTTGATCTGAAATGTGCTTTAAAGTGTGCTTTTTACATAGCAATGAAACTGCACCATCCTGATCAAGTAAAGCGCATTTGAAGTTTGCAAGACAGAGGCGAAGCGTCCAACTGACTTTGAACTTTCCACAGCCTTTCAAAACACACTGGCCTGACTGAGCACAGGTTGAATGAAGTTCCACTTCTTTCCACCCCCACAAGGAGGATTTTTCATGGTCCTTTGGGCGTACAATCATCCCTCTTTTTCCCTCCTCCTCAGATAACCCCTTCCTAGCAAGCTAATTATTACCAAAGTCTGAACGAAGATGTGTGGGAGTGACAGAGGAATGGAGAGAGGAAAGGAAAGGAACAGAGAGAACACAGAACCTGGTCGTTTATTCCTCAATGCCATCCTTCAGCTCCCCTGCTGAGCATACCGCAAAACACACATCAAAAGAACAAGAGTACACGCATACATACACAACTGCAATGCCCTGACTGCACTTAGATGATGTTCACTTGAAGTTAAAGAGTTGCATCCACTGGACTGTTCAAGGCTAGAAAAGGATTCTTTAAAAAGGGATGGCAGGCACCAGGCAATCAATCTTAGCAGCAACACTTCATAGACACTGGTGTTTACATATGTGTACTGTGCATACCATGGGTCTCAGAAGCACCATACTACCTCAGTATTGCCTCATATGCATTTACATATGTCAATAGGCTTTGCCACAACTTCAAAAACAAGACAACAACCTGTTCCTTTTTCCATTTCTCACTTTCTTCACCTCCACCATCCAACCAACCACCAAACAGGACAAAACATATTTTGAGGGGGCAGCCAGCCAGTCACGCTCAAAGGACCCTCTTGCCCCACAATCACACAGACCACTGCAGCAGACGACTTCAGCAACATTTCTATCTACTGTATCGTATTTATTCTGTTTAATTAAGCACTGCTTTAGGTACACTTTACATAACATAGATAGCCAGAGACAAGCGCTAAGATAGCACAACACCATCCTGGCTATTCTCACTTGCATTCACCTCCTCAGCTCAGCTGCCTCCTCTTCTGCTTCTCAATAAAGCATACCGACGGTGGCTGTTAACATTGCCTGGTCCATCTTTGATCTCAATAGTTATTTTACCATAATTTTTTATTCTACTTTAAATCAAATGTAAACAAACAATTCAGTTTTTTCCCAATTTTTCACTAATTTGCCTTAAAATAATACTGGAAAATATTAAATATAATAACATTGAGTGGAAGAGGTAATGTTGATTTACATTTGTGGTAAACAATTTTCATTCAATGGTAGCTTGGACCGGTAACGTTGCGATCGATAGTCAGGTGATGCACAGAAGATGTATTGCTTGAGTATACTTCAGTGTGAACGGTCTGCTGGTAATGGCATACTTAGTTGTTCATTTAGTAGGCAGTATGCAGTTCATACTGATATAAGTATGTGAGTATTTGATTTCGAAGTTGAACACACCCCATTTATCATGCAATCTATTTCTTTTTTTTTCTCTCTCTTTGTCTGTCTGCCTCTCTATCTAACTGAAATACTGTACAGCTCACACATCCTCAGACATACTAAGATGCTCCTATACAACCACATCTCTGGCCATTCGTCTACTCACCAGCATATCCGTGGCATGAAGGTAGTGCTTGCTTGCCATATAGGCCTCCAGCCTTTGAGGCACCTGCTTGATGCTTTCAATTTCATCCAGCAGCTGGAGGACGTGCTTGTGCTCGATGCCCTCTATCCACAGCTTCCTCAGCTCATCCCTTTTGCAGTGAAGCAGCATCTTACATGACAGGAGGTTCTCCTTCACCTGCAGGAAAGAGTGAGTAGGAATCCAAAAAAGTAAGACACAATATTTGTCCACTAGGCACATTTTAAGTACAGTAGTGCCTATAAACAAAAGCATTTTAGATCAAGCCATACTTCTGACTGCTCGAGACATACATGTGTCTTTACAGAATAAAGCTCTAATTAAAAAAATAAATCCCCTTTCATACAGGTTACTTCCAGAGCAGTTAGTTTTGTAAGTTGGATTTTGACAAACCTTCCTGTCTGTTAACTTGAAACACTGATTTTAGTAACCTACCAGCATAGTATCTTTTCTGATAATAACAATAATGATAGTGGCTTCTCCTGACCTATTGTTTAAATAATGTTTTTTATTTTTTATTGGTGAAATAGAGTGTGACAAAAAAAGTGGCATAAACATAATAGACATAATGGAAAGGCACACAGACAAAAACAAAGCAGCTACAATGATGAATGTGATGATATGATAAGAGGGAGTAAGTAGGGATTAGGTTAGATTAAGTTGGGTATGTGTTGGTAATGTGTATGTGCATGTTTGTAAGAGAGGCAGTGTATCTGTGTTTAATGATCCTGAACGAGTTAGTGTGTAGAGTAAGGCGTGTGTGTGGAGGGGAAAAAGAAGAGGTACATAGTGTTAATGTTATAGTGATAATAAATTATGTTGTAACGACAATATCATTATAATAATATAATAAAATATGATAATAATATATTGTTATAATAGTTACCATAGACAGAACAGTATAATATAATAATAAGAAGAATAATAACCATTATTATAATTACAATAATATAGCAATGAGGAGTAAGGCCAGTGTGGGACACCAGCGAAGCAACAGGCTCCCCACCCGCCCCCCAGCAACACAACCAGAAGCCCCAGCAGGGCCAGAGGGGCAGCCGGTAAGCCTAGTCATGATTATGGCATTGGTTTTTGGGTGAGTTCTATTTAGGGTTTAGATGGGTTAAAAATGTATTCCACGTTTCATTAAAGACTGATTTTTTTTTCTTCTGTAAGCTGTTATTCTCTCTATTGAAATGTGTTGCGTAAGTAGGTTGACCCAGTGAGAGATATGAGAAGATGTTTTAGTTTTCCAGTTTCGAAAGATTATTTTCTTAGCGATAGTTAGAGAAATGAGTAAAGGGTTTCTATATTTAATTCGGAGGGCGACTTGTGAGATGTCTTCCAGGAGACAGAATGATGGGGATAATGGGATTCTGCAGCTGTATAAATAATGTTTAATTTCTTAGTGTGACTGCTTAAACATGTTGAATGTGAAATGTTGAATATCGTAAAGGGTGCCATTGCCACACTACTGAATGCCAGACCCATAAACAAAGGTCCAGGACAGCTATACGTTCTTAACCTTCCCCCTTTTGACCTGCAACATACCAGATTTTCGGGGCTCACTTTTATCAAAGAAACTAAATGTCCAGAGACAGAAAACAATAGGTAACAGTAATAAAGATGACATATACTGTATGTAATTAATACTATCAACTTAAAAGAAATAAACCTAAAAGAAATGATGTGTAATCAATGCAGGGAAAATGCTGGTGAAATATAGAAAGGAAATAAGCGATTGTATCCCTTGGAACTTTTTGAAACACTTTACTGGTGTGGGAGACATTAATGTTTTTATTTTTTATTTTTCTGCTTTAGTACATAAGTGCATTGAAACAATTGGTAATTACATTAAAGGCCCTGCACACCTACACAAGTGTTTCCACTTCTGGCTGATTAGACCTCAGGTTGAAGTTGGGCAGAGCTATGCTGGGAGTTTGCAGACGTTAAAGCAGAAGGAAAATGGCGCAAACACATAATTCCAGTCAATTTGGAACTCCCTGCTTAAGGATCTGAGGCTTGCAGAATCAGTGATCAGCTGATCTTTTAAATCCCTACACAAAACTTATCTTTAAAAAAAAGCTCTGTTAGTGCTAGAACAGTTTTATTTCCATCATTTATTATTATTATAATTATTTTTATCTTATAAAATTTATATTGTTGGGAATTTTATTACAATATATTTTAGTATGATTTTAAATGTCTGATCTTATTTGCCTCATTGCAGTGCTGAAATGTTTTAATTCTTTGTTTTGAAAAGTGCTGTATAAATAAAGTTTATTATTATTATTATTTAGCTGCTTCAGTTTCAGGGTCCTGGTATTGTGCATGCTGGCTCACTGTCACAACGTCATGGCTTACTAGGATACCTGAATAAATCAGAGCCATCATAAATGTAGAACCTGTGCTTTTCCTACTATAACAAATGAAAATGTCTGCTGTGAAAAAGGCATATGAAATGGTGAAAAGTAAAATAAATTTCTTAAGCCATCATTTAAAGACAGTACTGTGCTAGCACACCGTGTTTAAAATTCAGTTTTATCCTGCTAAGAAAAAGCACTAGGACACTGGATGTCTTTTTTGCCAAATCTGTATTGGCTTGCTCATTAATGGGACCAAAGCTGACCTCCACATTTTCCCTATTTTTATTCTATAAGTTTGATAGAGAAAATTATGTCCATTGGGCTAAGGATTCAGACTTCAGCTGACGATTGTTAAGTAGGCAGTTTTCTTCTTGGGTGAACAGGATTTGTGTTAATTAAGTAATGCTTTCAGTCTTGGCGAATAAAAAAAGCCTAAAAAATGAGATAAGACACCCTTTTAATATATGAAGAGATAAATGAAAATTAATGAAAAACGTGTTTTGTTTTTAATTACACAGCTTAGAGTCACTGCTCTGAAATCCATCAGAAACAATGTAAGCATGAATTCTAGTAATGGTTTTCACAACCCTCCAAATAATTTTTTTCCAGTGTCCATTTTTGTACACAAGTCTCTCTTTTCTACCTGTTTGATCTTGTTGCGGGAGCTGGTGATGCGCTCGGTGATGCTCTGGTAGGTCCTGATGGCAGTGGTAAGTTCGGCATAATGCTGAACAATCAGCTCATCTAAATCCCCGTCACATGTCTCAAAGGCCTCTTCCAGACGCCCCTTCTCTGTCTCCCTGTCCTGCACATCATCACTGTTGGAGAGAGTCCTGCGTCCGAGAGGAGGGAAAGGAAAGGTAGAATTCAACTCAATAACTAAATCCACATCATGAGTCTGAAAGAAACATCAGTGACGGAGTGGAGAGCAGAGACCCTCAGGAAATGGCAATAACAAGCTGAGTTTCAGCTAAGTAGGAGCTTACATAAAGCACTTGAAGGCAGCATAAGGGAAAAGCAGTAAAACAGGGGTATGACAGTAACAGCCTACAAGACTTGCCAACATACCCCCACAGTATAGGCAGCATGGCAACATGAACAGGTACATTCATGCTGTAACAATTGGATCTAACAGCAGCATAAGTAGAAGTGTTGTCAAATATAGCATCTTTTCACATTTTCGGCAGAAGATGCTAATTTGAGCCTTCTAGTAAAAAAAGAGTTGTACATGAGGAAGTAAGGCTTTCAGACAGTTAGTTACAGGGGTCACAGTGAGGTCACAGTGGCTGCAGTGTGTGCCTCTCATGTAATTCATCTTTTTTTTTATATATATATTTTTGGGGTTTTTCGGTGATGATTACATCCAGATATAAGCCTCTGTATTCCTACAGACAAGGCGTTTCACAAAATGTAGCAACTGTTGCTAAGAGACTCCATCTCCGAAATCCAAGCTTGTTGCACTTCGTTGAGCCAACCGGAATAAAAAAAAAAAAATGTAAGTTACTTTACTCTACATCGGGCAAAATATTTTTCGTCCTGTTGTTACGATTTTTTAGGAAAACATTGGCGTTTGTGACACGAATCGATGAGTTTCAAATTGGGAGAGCCACACACTGCGGCCGAGATTCAACCTTTTCTTCTGCTGGAATGAATTAAGCTGCTGTTAATATTAACCGACTCATTTTATCGTAAATAAAAATAGCAAATATGTGACCTTAAATGTCTTTCATATTATTAACAATACAGGAAGGATGTCGCTAACATGTAGATTTAGCATAAAAGCTAGCAAGCTGTCAATCCGTTTCTGAGAGCAAATGCGAGCAGTTCAAGAGCTATCTGACGTCTTACCAGCTCCGTTAACTTAATATAAAGGATGTGATAAGTCTTACCTTATGACAGATATAAGAAGACCAGAAGGGTCTTTGTTTTTGCTAACTGCACTCCTGTATCTTCCTGTATCAGCTGCCATTTTTTCCAGCTGCGGCACCCAAACAGGAAAACGGAAGCGCGAGGTTACACGATGGAACCCTGGGAGTTGTTGTTTGAACATGGAAAAGTAGTTCTGTCAGCGGTGGTGCACATTTTCTCTGACTTCTGCTTTAGTCACAGTCAGAAGTGAAACGTATGGTGTAACTACATTGATATAGGCTATAGAAAATAGGACTAAATAAATTGCCTACTGAATTGTTTAAATATTCTCTGTGGGGTTTCTCTTTGAATGGAAACAGGTATTTTACACCCATGTTCCAAATTTTAGAGGGTTCTGGGTTTTACTCAGCAACTTAATTCAAAACTTAAACATGATACAATAATAGGTCTGCATCTATAGGTCTATTTTTTATTATAAAATATTCTATAGGTATTCTATATCCAGTGTGTTGTGCACAATGGTACAGATGGTACAGATAGTGATACTGATTCTAATTGCTGTGTGGTGTGATGATGAGGACTAAGATGGTACTTCAATGCAATAGTGATATTTTAAGTAATTTTAAGTAAACATTTTAAATCCAGTCCTCTTGAGACTGATAAAGGAAAGGTTGAGCAGAGAAGGAAAGAGAGAGACAGTGTGTGCCAGTGAGTTAATAGCCTCCCCCATTTAAAACATATAGTGCTGGCTCTCCTGCGCTGTATCTCTGATAATCTCTGCTGTACCAATGAGAATGGGAGAGGGCATTGATTCTGGAGCAAAGGGGGTCAATTTCCAGAGCCTGGGCCCTGATTGATGTGCTGGTGGACTGATGAGATAACATTGTGGGTGATCTTTGTGTCTCTTCCAGAAAAAAAAGAAACAATCACTGTGTCATGCAGGAGCCACTGTTTTTCTTTTGAAGGTGCCTTGCTTCCCAGGTCCAAGTTTGATTTTTAAGTTCTTATCACCTCACCCTGCAGCCCATGTCCCATCAGTCCAACTAATCTACAGGGCTTCTTTTCTCCAATAACGCAGTCCCAAGGTTATTTCTTTCAGCTTGATGTGTGTTTGGACACTAAATGATTGCTTTGATCCACTGACCTGTGCGATTGAATACAGGGGCAATGAGGTCTTTGTTGGACATGCCTTTATGATCTGTTAATGTATAGATCTAAATGCAAATGCTGCATCTCAGTCACTCTGTGTCCTTCACCTAATGTTCAGTAAAGATAATATATATACCGTAGGAACTGATTTTTATAGCACTTTGAATAATGGTGCAGCCATTTGCCACCAAAACAACTCAATTTACAATATGTGGCTATTGAAGAAACAGCAGCTGATATGGATTAGGATAAGAGGACCTCTTTTAGCAAAAGCATGCATTTAAGCAGGTGCTTTCCCTTAGAATTATTTAATGATCACAAGTATCATATGTACTTGTGATCATTAAACAATTCATGTCCTTGGTCTTAGGAATCTATTTTGATGTAATTGTGGGGTTCTAATTAACTGACGAGTCACTGTTAATGTATGATAATAGCTTTAATAATTATCATGAAAGAAATACCAAGGAAAGATAAGAGGATGGTGTAAATACAGTATTTTCACCTCTCCATTGACACCCCTTGGAAACCTCTAACAAAACATCATCCCTTGGAGATTAAGAAAAAGATACTTCTTGTCTTGTTTCCATGGAAATGTGGTTACGGGAAACAGCAAAACATTGCATCTATTATATGCCTTCTGGATTTTTCGCATAATCTTGAATTGGATCAAACAAAACATATGTCTCATATCGCCAGCTTAATGCACGACCTACAAAAAACAACAAATGTCAAAAGTGAACTGTTTCAGGGTGCCCCAGTAGCTCACCTGTTAGAGCAAGTGTCCCGTGTACAAGGCTGAGTGCTTACCGTAGCAACCAGGGTTCAAATCCAACCCATGACCCTTTGTTTATGAGCCCCCACCCCCCTCTCTCGCTCACATTTCCTGTCTCTTTTCAGCTGTCCCTATCAAATAAAGGCAAAAAGTTACTTTTTTTTTAACTGACATAATTGAATAAACTGACACAAGCAGGACATGCAAGGTGTGAAAACAAGATGATGATAAGTAATAATGCCAATTATTTATATTTACATCATCAGGCATCTAGGTGGCAGTAACAAAAATGTAAGGACACTGTAGGACACCTCCCCTATACATAATCATTTAATGACATATTACAAATAGATTAACAAGATCACCTTGCAGCATCATTGCTCAGTATCAAAGTCAGGGATCAGACTTAATAATCATCTTGTTTACTATAATAATGCTGTCATAAACAACAAACAAGGCTCTTTTCCACACTCTACTATTCAGTCATGTCTCTGTTCAATAAGCACTGCATTCAGTACAGCCTGAGGCTTTTCAGAGAGTGCCCTCAGGGCATTACTGCACATTCTAATTCTTTATTACATAATCTGCTCATGATAGACTTATTGTAGAGGTGAAGGATTCCCTTGGGGAAATCTGTTCATGATGATATGCCAACACTTAAAACATTTTAACAACTATTATCTCAGAGAACCACATAAAATGAGAAATCAATGAAACCTCAGGATCTGCATGTATTTTCCTGTGTTGTGTGTAAATCTATATAAATATATCCAGATACATAGCCTATATATTGTATACTGTAGTGTGTCCAAATTGACTTTGACTCATGCTGAAGGCCACATAGTTCCAGGGCATGATCCTGCCCTGCAAACCTGGTCATTACCTTGTCCAAACTTTTACCTTCTTTGTTGTCATTGTTGGAATAACCACTTCATGTCATGTATTGTCAAGTGAATATTTTCAAAGCCATACCTCATGTCACCATATTCCCAGTGATTGATATCCTCTTTCCTTTTTACCTCTTTTCCAGTTTGCTCATGAAGTTTATATGTTTCTTGTTGCACATATAGCACTTTCAGCCATTGTGGTATGTAGTTTTATATTAAAAATATGTATTGGATCAAGGTTTATATTCTATAGATTTGAATGTGAGTCCTGTGTGTTTATGGACTTTCTTAATAATATTACAGTATACACAACCACAATGAATTCTTAAAAGGATTTTGATTGATTTATGTTTGCACTGCATTGCAAAAATACACAATGCTGAAAACACAAAAATCAGCAGAAAAAAGCATTATAGAAAACTGTATTAGTTTATTTTGTGTGTATAATATATCACATTTAGAGGATGATTCTTATGAACTGTCATATAATATTCTCTCTCCTCGAGGTATATCAAATTTCCAGCTGCAATTTTATGTCCTGCAAGGCTATATGAGTTTTTGAATTGGATATGGTATGAAGTATTATAAAAACAAGGAAAGTAATTATAAAGAAAATTTGGATTCTCTTAACACACTTACAGTTCAATATTTTCTATCTCTTTCTCAATAAAAATACATCTTAAAAATGGCTGATTGATAAAATTCCTGCTGATGATGGAGCTTAAGATGAATGTTCAGAAAGTAGACTTGACCTTTCTGCATTCATATGATTCACAGTTGTCAATGAAAGTATATTTTATCTTTTTTTCATACAATATTGAATCTCTGGAACATGCTTTTTGCCTTGTCTGTGATTGTTTTGTATCAGATATGTCTGAAATCTCGAACATGACATCTCTGTTATAGAAGCTCCTTCTCTTTCCTCTTCCTCACCTGCTGTCTCCTGCTTATCTGCATATTTACCTCTGGAGTTTTGTTTGCTTAACATGTCTGATCATTCCAGACCATGTTATGCCTTGCCTATCCGCTAGTCATCCCTGTCAAGTTTAGCACTTCTACTGATCACCCTACCATTTCACCTGCCTGTTGCTGCTGCTTAATAGTTCCCCAGGATGCTCACCACTGAAGTTTGTCAGATTGTCTGTGTTGCGTTTTAGTGTTCTAAGCTTTTTCTTCTGCATGCTTTTGATCTATCTTCTGTCTTTGATTATCTACCTACTTGCCTTGCCCCTTTGGATTTGTTTGTCTGTTCTGATTGGCTGCCTGTCACTGAATGTAAGCCTCCTCTCTACAAAGTAAAGCCTTCTTTTATTATATCAGTTCTGTGTCATGAGTCCACTTTTTGGTCCAAGAACTGTCCGCACCTGTGGTGCTGACTGTAGGATTTCTTTTGTATCATCTCCTCTACTAAGAGCAGAAGGCAGATTTAGAAAATGAATGGCAATACTTATCATAGAAAATGAAATTCAACATTTGTTCTTCACACGCTAATTCCCAAGATTAGATATTCTGCTATACAAATAACAAAGACACGCACTGGGAGAAATATCAATAAAGTGTTGACTGTCTGTCTAAAACAAAGAGAGGATGGTGAGCAGAGAGATAACCCTTTCAAAAGTGATTTAATCGCGATGTCAGTGTGATGAATGGAAAATACTGGTGAGAGCTCAGCAGAGAAATCATCAATTGATGGCAGAGAAGGACAGCAGGATATGGAAATGGTAGATGAACTTCAGTGGCAGTGGCTTGCACACATTGTGATAATTCTGAAGATTCAAGTGATGCAAAAGGCCATAAGTTATTTATTTGTCAGGAACAATGATTGAAGAAGAAGAAAATGTGACGAAGAAAATAATAGTAGGACACAAAAATGATCAGACTGCTAACCTATTCTACAGCAGTAGAGAGTGAGTCTCAGGATGTTGGACCAGTTCTGAAGGTTCTCAGCTGGAATTTGGCCATATAAAGGGTCTCTATTTCCATCTCTATTCCCTATCCTTCTATTGCAGCTCTATCCATTTCAGGAGCTGTCTTTGCTTTCCCTGATGGGTTTGGCAAGTCATTCTGCCATCCTGCATTTTTAAAAATCAATCTGACGATATTGTTCTATCAGTCGGGCCACATATTTTACCCATCCCATCTCCTCTTCTCCCCTTCTTTCCATCACCTTCTTTGCTATAGTTTTGCTTCTTTCTTTTTCTCTTTTTGTCAGCTCAAGATGAGCAACAACACAAATAAAAAAGAAAACCAGTGTTTGTGAGTTGAGTTCAAACACTAACTTTATAGTTTTTATAAATAAATTCTGTAAGTTAGCTCAAAACAGCTTAAATAATGGATTTCAGGTGGTGGTAGTTGTTATGCAACAATTGAAACACTAGTATTTTGATTCCTGTTATTTAACTTGAATAATATATTACATACTGAACACCATTAGGCAGATATATTAAGAAACTAGTTTAAAGCGAGTGATACTGAACCTCAATACTTTTGAGTTCAGACCAAATTGTTTCCTTAGCATGTAGCTGAGTACTTAAACTGTATAGCCGACACTAAATGCTTAGTCAGATTTTTGCTCTTGGCCGAGTGCTTTGCCTGATTTAAATCATAATTTAAGAACTTTTTTATTGTGGCAAAATTCTTATACAGCTGTCTGTGATAAAATGGTAATGCATTTTGAGATGTTTAGCATATTTTCTGAATGAAAAAAGGGGTTGTGGTTTATGTGTTTATATTCAGCAAGCTGAAAAATTATGGTAAGTCTTATCACCAAACAGAAGTCCTGCAGAAGACAATAGGTCTTAATCTTACAACTTGGTTTAACCTAACAGCATAACTAATGATTATGATTGCTCATGTAAAATATTTTATTTTGAAAAAAAAACTCCGTAAGCATTCCTATTCATTATAAGACGGTGTAGTCCCTCATTCGTCCAGGAGTGTTCTATCGTAGAAAAGGTTTCAGTCGTAGTCATCTGGACACTGTTTTCAGAATCAAGACGTTTCGGCTCCCATCCGGACGTCATTCTCAATTGTGAAAAAATGGACCGGGAACTCAGAAATTTAAGCTACTCTGTGTTACATAAGCCCTGCCCTCAGGAAGGAGTCTACCTGAGTATCTGTTGATTACTCTAGCTAATTTCACCTGAAACTGACCTAATTGTTTCCATGATGGCCCAGTAATCAGTAATCAGGCCTATTGTTTTCTGGCTGCACCTCCCTCATCACTGTTAAGTACCTGATGAGCATATGATTGGCGTGACCAAGGTGCTAATACACTGTGGTAAACTTTGGGCAGATTGAATCTCAGACCACCATTTCTGTTCAAAGAGAGGTTTTCTTTTTTCACAAAAATGGCTTCCTTGACACCCCTTTCAAACCAACTCTTCCGACCTAACTCTCTAACCAACTCTTCTCTCTACTTAGAATCTTCACCTCACTGTGAGGTGAAGATTCTAAGTAGAGAGAAGAGTTAGGTTAGAGTTAGTCAGGTGAAACTAGCTAGACTCTAGCTGCTAGAGTAAGGTGAAACTAGCTAGATAATCAATAGATACTCAGGTAGACTCCTTCCTGAGGGCAGGGCTTATGTAACACAGAGTAGCTTAAATTTCTGAGTTCCCTGTCCATTTTTTCACAATTGAGAATGACTTCCAGATGGGAGCCGAAACGTCTTGATTCTGAAAACAGTGTCCAGATGACTACGACTGAAACCTTTTCTACGATATTCCTATTCATTATATTTTGTTATGGTGTAAGGCTATACATATGTGTACATTCAAAGTATATTTTTCATGTCTCAATCACAATATATTGTAGCCTACTTCAACCAGGGATAGTGGGTAATAGAATTAATACAATGTATGTCACAAATTGACAATGTATTTATTGGAATAAACAAGAATATCATAGTTCTTTCCTTCTGGATAGGGTTATTAAAAAGCCATACATCAAAACATGAACATGTTGATGATGTAGATATACTGGAAATGCATTTAGAATCGGAGAGGACGACAAGTCGTACAGTCACACTCCCACTCTACCGCTTGCAAACGATAACCAATGAAAATCGCTTATGTACAGACAGTTGAGGCTTCTGTCCAATCAACTCGCACTTTCTTCAAGTACGTCATGCTAAGGAAGTGAGGACGTGCCGAAACAGTGGCGTGTGGTCCCTAAGTATACCTGGCTCTAACGCAAATAAACTGTACCAAAAAAAAAAAACGAAAGTGGATGTCAGTCTTCCTTATTACATTTAGATAACTGACACTTTGACAACCTGCGGTCTGACAATGGGAGCGAACAACAGTACTCGTCGCGTGTCATTTGAGTCAGATGAGAACGAGAATATAACTGTGGTGAAGGGCATACGGGTAAGTGACAGTATACAAGCCTGCTTAGTGTTGAGTTGTGTTGAACAGGTGTTTCATGACTACCTTAAAGCGATATCAATTAATACAATAGTGTATTATAGTATTAGGCTGTATCGTAAATGCTATACTAACAAGAGTGCTATAAGTTATGGCTTGTTTAAAAGCAGCTAGACGAAGTTGTTACTGCAAGCAGACTTTTGGACCCATTCTGAACACAGAAGATCAATCTAAAGTAGCAAAGGAGTAACTCTATACAATTTAACAGCATATAGTTAATAGCCACTGCAGTAGCTAGGAGATTTAGACACCGTAAACCTTTGAATGTCCTTGTGGGAATGTTGACATTGACGTTACAAGGCTCGTGCTCTACTTTCCGTCACTCAATGTATGAATGAAACTGACTCCAACTGGACAGGCTGTCTCATTCTTGGTTGTAAATAATGTTATCCTTTGGGAGTTTTCGTTTAAAGGTGGTTAACGTGGGTGGTTATTGAAATTAAGTCGGCTTCTGTTATTAGGTGGGAGCTGTTACAAGTTCGTCTGTCAGCTGATGTTAAATATAGATTGAGAGGCTTTAGATCAGATAAGACTTTAGTTGGCATGGCTCTGTCTATTATTACTCAGGTGGCAAGTCTACCAAGCGAGGCTAATGTTATCTTTCAGTGCGGTGTAATCCTGTTTATGCCAATGCTGTAATGTTTGTGTTAACAGATTGAAAACAAAGCTTTGTCTTCTCCAGTTAAACACAATGTATAGTTTTCCATAGGAACAATTTTGGGAAATACCCTTATTTGCTTATTTACATCTGTCTGTTAAGAATGAAGCTAAAGCCAGGAGATGATTAGTTTAGCATAAGGACTGAAAGCAGGGGAAACAGCTAGGCCTGGCTCTGCCCAAAGATACAAAAATCTAACTAGCACCTCTAAAGCTCAATTATTAACATGTTTTGTCTCATTTGTTCAATCTGTACACAAAGATAAATGCAAAAGCGACAAGGTTAAAAAGGGAAGTTTTAATATAACTACTTAATTATGTCAAATTATTTCTTTAAATTAATCTCTTTGTTCCACTGAAACTTTTCTTCCTCTCTCCTTTGCAGCTTTCTGAGAATGTCATCAACCGCATGAGGGAACCTGAAGTTCCTCCTAAACATCAACACGCTCCCTCTCCGCCACCTTCCATGGCGCCTACCCTCACTCCTTCTCCTCTCCCGTGGCCAGTGCCTTCCCCCTTTGACCCAATCACCTCCTTGCCTCCTCCGCCTCCTCTTTTAGAACCTGTTGCACCTTCAGCTCCTCCTCCAACAGCTCCATCTGCCACAGAGACTGTGGCTGCACCTCCACCACCTCCTCCTCAACCACCTACAGAACAGGTAGCTGCACCCACCATAATTGACATGGTGCTCCCATCCTCATCACCCCCAGCTGCTGTTGATGCTGTCGCTGCTCCTGCTTTTGAGCCTGTGGCGGCACCTCCTCCTCCTGCTCCTGCTATTGTTGAGCCAGTAATTTTGCCTACATCTCTCCCCCCTCCTGCTCCCATTGTTCCCCTAATTCCTGTTCCCTGCGCTGCTCCTCCTCCCCCTGTAATTGAACCATCGCCTCCTCCCATAAATCAGTCTATTGCTTCCTCTCCTCCAGTAATTGAACCCATTGCTGCTCCACATGTGATTGAACCCATTGCTCCTTCATCTGTAGCTGAACACATACCACCTCCTCTTCCTGTCAAGATTGAACCCATCATTGCTCCCCTTCTTCCCGAATCGGAACCCCTCTCTTCCCCTCCTGTTTTCGAGCCTGTCACCATCCTGCCACCACCCCTGCATCCTTCAGGGGACGCTTTGCCCCCTCAGCCTGCTAAGCCATTTGCTGCACCTCCCCTACCTGAGTTTACTGCTTCTTGTGAACCAGTTGCACCTCCTCCTCAGCCCCCAATATCTCCTGCTCCTGTCCTTGAGCCCGTGGTAGTGCCTGAGTCGAGTTCGGTCCCACCACCTCCTGGTGCATCAGCCGGTGAGTTTTATACCAGTATGCTGAAAATCAGTATTTGTAATACCTTTCACAAACAAATGGCGACGGAAGCAGTTGTGGCAAGGGAGAAAGGCACTAGATTTATTGCTTTATAACATGTGATGTTCAGTAATATGGTATCCATTGAGACTGTATAATATTCTGGTGGTTCCACTTCATTCTTACTGGATTTGTGCAGTTATGATTTTTGGACAAACTTGTGTCTTGTTTCTCCTAACAAGAGACAGGAGTGAATACTGATACATAAAAACTAAATAAATTAATTGTTCATGGAAACTGCTCATTTTATCCTAAAATGTATGTATCTTCTTCAGTAGCATGGTTGACAGTAGAGAGAAGAGTTAGGTCTTAGTAAGGCAAAGGTTAAAATGGAATGAACTGTCCGAGGATTTATTTTAAGTCCAGCTACACTGAATTTTAATTATGTTTATTGTGTGGGTGTTTACTTTGAGCCAGCTTAAGCTCTTTGTCTGTAACTTTTCTTGCAATTTGTAATTAGTCTTCATTTTAAAAATGTGCCTCACACCTTGGTCATGTTATGATTCATTGCCATTTCCTAACTGTCTATGAAATGATTAATTTTTTCTTGCATTAATGTTAATAAATTGATGCTGTAATTAGTGGCCCTCCATTCTGCCATTGTTACTGTGGAGCTCAAACTGTCATGATAACCCTTCTTCTTCCTGCAGTTTGTGAGATCAGTCAAAATAGTGAGATTAAACTCAGCAGTGGTCTTAGTTTTTGATCTGACACGTTTTCTCAATTTTTTATAATTTCCCCTTCATTAAAACAGCTATAATCAATATTTTTTATTTTAACAGTGGTTCATATGACAACTAATATGTGAAAGGGGTCACTTGTAATGAAGAACCCACAGAGAATGATCACCCGACTCTGCAGCTCCTGTCAGCTTTACAGGGATTTATAGCATCCTTCAGATCCTTTTCTTTCAGCTTTACTGTTTTGGTTCACTCTACACCTCATCAGTGTCACTTTTGACTACAGCTGCCAGTAGGCAGCTGTTTTCGGCAAAGACAACTCTAAAAACCCAAAGCACGTTATCTGTCCAGCACCAATCGAAGTTTGTTATTAGCTGGTGAACATAGTGAACATTTGGCTGCTTAAGAGCCAGATATTTCCCTAAAGATTTGTTGGAAACCAGAAACTGACCTAAAAGGAGAGAGAATATTGGACATATTCTGGGTTCAGATTAGATAATAGCCCAGCCCAACCCAACAGACGTAGGGCGTCAGGAACGGAAATGGGCGTCGGGCAAGACAATTGATAGTTATATCCCGTGTAGTGTATCATTGTGGACGAAAACCGATGCTATATTCGGGACGCCTCATGACATCTCGACAAAATGATATTTTTTTGCCTTCTCTTGCCTAGTATGACAAATTCCACAATGTGTTATGTGACATTGACCAATAGGAGCACAGAGTGCTCTTCCGCGCACAACTCTAATCATGGCGAAGTGAAAGAGGAATGATGTTGTTGGTGCTGCTAGATGGAACTGTGAAACAGAGGAAAGGTCATAGTCATTTTTTGGGGGCTTTTCCGAACACAAGACAGCTGGTATCATATGCACCGCTTCTGATGCCATTGTTTGTTTACATTCTTGTTCCTGGAAGTCGGTCCCTAGCACCTCCTTCCCAGTGACATCACGCAGGTGGTGAAAGGCGGCAAGCTATTATTCGTCGGGAATGTCATGTTTCTCAGCCAAATCACGGCAATAATTTATGCCTCTATAATCGCCTAATCTGACACAGTGACCATTTTAACAGACAAAAATATTGTGTAATCTGAACCCGGCATAACATTCAAAACAAACAAAAAACAAGTTATTGCATATTTGAATAGTAAGTAGTAAGTAGTAACAGAAACATAAGAAAAAAACATTTTTGTTGAACCTTTTTATAAAAGGCTAAGTCTTGTTATAAGGAGAAACTCTAGCATCCCTATTAAGAAGTGCAAAGGAAGTGAAACAAAGTTTCCGGGTAGCACTGAGTTTAATCACTTATTTTTGTCATATGAAAGAAAATTTGGCACGTGAACCCTGTCACTATAGATAATAGAGTATCAATATTGCAGGGTTAATTGAGTTACATTGTTTTAGTAAAAAAAGCGTGTATGTAAGGACTCAGACAGACAGACAAACTCACTCTATCTTTCCACTTCCCAAATAAAAGTTTTTAGCCTTATTGTCTCTCACTAGTGTGGGTGCACGTCCCTTATCTCTTGACATATCCAGCAGAGGACATTTGAATGTTACCTGTTCATTACACAGTACAGAACGGGGCGTGGGTGCTGGTTCTTCAGAGGGTGGCATCCAGACTGTGGGCAGGCTTCCCCATCCACGACTGTGCTCAATAAGTACGGTAATTAAAAAAGGCCAACTTATGCCACGCCACACTGACTCCAGTGATTAAAACGACACCTCCGCAGTTTCACACAACAAACCACTAGGCCTCATTAAGGGAAGAAAGTGGTTGGTATGTGTGTAAAATTTTTGTGTTAAATTTTTATTTGGCCGTGGGGCTTCTGTGATATGACACTGAATTTTGTGTGAACCACCTGCCTTTTTGTTTGAGCACATTAATAACACAATTGGACTATTAATACAATTTATTCATGTATATTCCACAAAAACACTTCTTTGTCAGTCTGTTTTTCCATTAGCTCTGAGGCCACTTTCGCAGCAGAGTTGTTGAATAAAGTTATTCCTCCTTTGTTTGTGCTAATTAGTTTTCAGATTAAAAGATAAATACAACAATATCTCACTTAAATTTGTAAATTTGTATGGAGTGTGTTGAGTGTAGTTATTAAGAGGAACTGACTGCAGCTTTCACATCACATTAAAGATTACAAATCTACTGATCTGCTGCTTTGTCTTTCCCTTTCCATTCTTGACTGTTAGTATAGAAATACCGATCAGGCAAAGGTCTGTCTGTTTCTTTCTCTACTCTCCGTCTTTTTGTGTGCCCAGTATATCAGCAGTGTTAAGGATTGTGAGTGTGTTTGTAAAAGCTGTTTTTTTATTGTTGCTATGTTGCTATATACTGTATTGTCCATATTCATCACGGTTTGCGGTTTTGTTCATGGCTGACTCCTGTCAGGCATTGGCCCTTGTATTTACAATATGACACAATAATGATGACTATTGACATTTACTCAGGTATTTTGTATATACTCTCCTTGCAAGGTCACCTAACAACTTAATATGTACCAAGCTCACCAGGTATTAAGAAAGAGAAGAAAAAAAGTCAACTTGGACGATTGATGAAGCATGCTCTTTTTTAAGGAACAAAAAAAAGAAAAAGGTACGGTGAATGTGAATCTCGTTAAAAAGTTGCAAAGTTTAGCCCAATCCTGAAAGGGTACAACCTTAATGAGGCGGACATTGATTATGTGTGTCCACGAGAGTTGGGTATCGAGTGAGGCTCTCAGCAGGTCGCTGTCTCTAAATCATGGCCTGAGTCAGTATGTGTGCTGATTACACCATAGTCAAGGTTGAACCTCTTACACCTTCTCCAGTATGCTATAAATATTCATATGCTATAGCCCACACACGGCGCTGGACTAATAGCCTGCTTAAAGATGTCTCCCAGGTGCAGCAGAGAGAATGGGGAAATGGGAGAGACAAAGGAAAACAGTAGGAGAAATGTGGGTAACTTGGTGTATGTGTGTGTGTGTTCATAAATGCGTCTGAAACTTGTGAAATATATCACTCTCCTTTTGAAACTGACTTTTCTTGTTATCTTGTTAGGTCCTATTTCATAACATGAGATTGAATTAACAGGAAAGAGTTTGAATGAAAGAGTAAATAAGAAATGGCACCTGCCTGCCAGGGCTGGAAGCTTGCTCTTGGCGCTTTTTCTTTTTTCCTTTCCTATTTTGAACATAGTGAAAGGTGTGCTGTGACTTGACTAAGTGCGAGCTAGAAACGTGAGGAAGTGGTAATGTTACAGATTATGCCCTCCACGCGGGTCCCGGGGTTAATGAAACTTCTGATGAGAAACGCAATTTGCCTTCATCTATTATCTCCACTGCCAATAGCCTGTGCTCCACCGCCTCTCCTCCTCCTCCTATGGGTTTTTCCACAGGGTTTAGTGATTGGTGGGAAAGGAAAGGAGGGGGACACATCTAAAAAGATGATGAGTTTTTAATCTTTTTAACATTTACATGTCCTACTCAGGATTGACACAGGCTCTGTCGATCAGGAATTGTCTCTGACCCTAACCAGCCTCCCTCAAGGACCCCAGACAGTGTTTATCATATCAGAACCTGTTCTCAGCTGACCCTGCGGGCCCGCTAGCTATCTGAAGCCTCTCTCTGCAGGGCTGGAGAGGATGTGGTGATAAATGAGGAGTTGCTTAGGATTGCCTGGACTTAAAGTACTTTTAAAATTGTACTTTTCATTGTGCACTGCTAAAGGGTGTATATTTCCACTGTAAGTGGGAGATATTTTAAAGGGTAGTTGATACAGAAATGCTTACCTGATGGAAGAAGTTCATAATGGCATGGCTTGACTCTGATTTAAAGTGTACTCATCTACTCTAAAGATCTTTGGAGGGAATAGTAAGCAAGAGGCAGCATTAGCTTGTGTTTCAGTACAGCCCTGTTGTTGTGAGTTGGAAGAAATGCTTGAAAAGAGACGTTTTTTCTCAGGTGTGGGCAATATCGACAAAATTAAATATCAATATATTTTTGACCTGATGTCACAATATTTAGGGAATGACCATTGGTGCCTTCAGAAGATAAAATGATACATTAGTCTGTGGATATGATGATAACATGTACAGTAACATTGTTTATTTCACTCAGTCCTATCTATTAAGTTCAGAAAATTATTAAGTGACATATTTAAAGCTGCATCAATTGATTTTTCTTTTGGCCAAGGCAAAGCTCCTAACTTTGTTTATCTGACTTTTAGTCCTGAGTAGTGTATAGCGGCTTTATCAGAGCTTTTTCACTAAAAACACCTGCTGCGGCTGAAAACTATGCTGATGAGAGCTCTGAGACTATACCAAAAGTTGCAGGCTGTAAAATCAAAACAGCTGAAATACACCAAAACACTCTGTAACGCTAAGGGGGAACTGCAGAGTGGGGTGAAAATTGTCTGTGGGTTTGTCTTCTTGTCATTTGTCACTTAGTCATTTAAGCCAATGTTAATATAAATATTGAGTAGTGCAGCATCAAGCTATATATATATATATCATGGTGTCTATGAGGAATCTTAGTTCCTGATACACTGCCACAGCATTATCTTTGTAGACAGAAGACAATCATAGCATATCATCTGATGTTTTCATATTTACCTGAAAACATGCTAGAAAATAGCATTATTACTTGTTACTTAACAAGAGTCAGGATCTTAGCCCTACTGGCTGTCTTTCTGTCGGGCGTTTTCTGTTGCAGCTCCTAGGCTATGGAATGACCTTCCTCTGTCTCTACAAACTTGTCCTTCATTGGGTGTTTTTCAGAGTGCGCTTAAAACTTATTTGTTTTCTTTAGCTTTTGACAATGCTTTGTAGGTGTGTATGTCATATGTTTGTTTTCTGTTTTTTCTGTTTCTTTTTTATATTTTGTGTACAGCACTTTGGTTCCACTTGTGGTGTTGAAAGTGCTTTATAAATAAATTTGAGTTTAGTTGAGTAGTTCTGAACAGAGTTGTAATTAGACTCTCCTCTGCAGTGAGATCAATGGTGTTTGGAGTGCTGTCAGACATGGTGGATATTATTTTCCCACGCTATGGACAGTTGGTGACGGCAGTCTCTGTCTTTGAGTATACACTCAAAAGGTTGTCAGCTGTCAGTCAATTCAATTGGGCTTTGTTGGCATGGGAAACAGATGTTAACTTTGCCAAAACGTGTGAAATAAAAACAGAAAAAGTAAGTGAAAACTACATTGCAACATTTTTTTGTGTGTGTGTGTGTGTGTGTGTGTGTGTGTGTGTGTGTGTGTGTGTGTGTGTGTGTGTGTGTGTGTCTATCTGTCTAGGTCATTCACTGTCCCTCAGGTTGTGGCATGTTGATACATATTGGGCAGCAGTATATGCCCTGTCTGCTTCTCCTAGGAGTATTTTGACTCTTTAAATCTGAGTTGAACTTGTTAAAGTAAATGTTTCTTATTTTATTGAATGTTGTACATTGTAGGAGGAAGTGCATCTTTATCTGAACCTCACCTGTCACTCAACAGAGATCACATATTCTGTTTTCTTTTGGTTGCCAAGATTTTTTGTGTCCTTCTTTTTCAAATGCCAGTTTGTGGTCACCGAGCCTGTACTTGGTTAGCATCGGTTTCTGCTTTCTATCTCTGACACTATAGAGATATTCTGCCAATTCATAATCTCTTTTTAGGGTCAGGTAACATTCTGATCTACTTTGGCTTTTAGTTTCTTCTTTCCAATGTTCCAAATAGCTTTCTTTACATTGCTTTGTAATTTGGTTTACTCTGATTGGTGTTTGGAAAGCAGTGTTGTTGTTGAGACTGGTCAGAGTGTGTCTGAGAGGGGGCAGTTAGTCTCATCACCAACTGACATAGGGGACTCCTTTTTGGGCTCAGCTCTTGAGTTTGGAGGGCTTTGGAATGGGGGGTGTCTAGGGGGCTGGATTTAAGGTGATAAAAAAATTTCAGCGCTCTTTTGAATGTTAATTATCAGTGGGTATCTGCCTAACTCTGCTCTACATGCATTTATTGGTGTTTTTCTGCGTACGTGTAAAATGTATCTACAGAATTCTGCATGGAACGATTCTGTTAGATGTTTGTCCCAGCAGCTATAGCTATGATGACTGAGTGGACCCAATACTTCACTACCATACAGGGCAATGGGCTGGATGACACTATCAAATATTTTAAGCCAAATTTTAATTGGAATTTGGAAATTATAAAATTTTCTCTAAATTGCATTTAGAGCTTTTCAAGCTTGTTCTCTTAGTGCATTCACTACAATGTTGAAACTCTGATGCTGTTATGGTCATACCAAGGTCAGTATAACTCATACTGTGTTCAGTGATATGATTATTTATGGTAAACGGGATATTTGTTCTGACATCTCGGGAGTTTTTGAAAAATCATGACATTAGCCCAGTTCTGACAGTACTTTTTTACTATGTCCAGCTGTTGCTGTAGTCCTTGTTCAGTAGGAGACAGTAGAACAAGGTCATCAGTGTAAAACAGAGACAGAGACACCTCTCTATCTAGGAAGGAGAGGCCGGGAACAGCACAGTGATCTAACTGGTACAGCAAGTTCATTTATATACATATTAAATAAAGTCGGGCTTTAATTGCAGCCCTGACGAACACCTCTTCTCTGGGTGAAGGATTCAGTTTGTTTGTCTCTAATATTGACAGCACACCTTTTCCAAATACATTGATTTAACCTATACCACAAGGTAGAAGTCTGTAATAGAGCCCATCATGCCAAATAGAGCTTTCTTGAAGTCAATAAACCAAGTGAATATCTTACCATTTTTTGTTGTTTGGTGTACATGTTTGTTGATTAAAGTGTGAAGGGTATATACATAGTCAGTGGTGCGGTGTTTTTGGAGAAAGCCAAATAGATTTTTACTCAAGATGGAGTGCTCGTCAAGGAAATCTAGTATTCTTTTATTTAGAATACTACAGAATAGTTTACTTACACAACTGCTGACACAGATGCCACAGTAGTTACTAGGGTCTGATTTGTCCCCACACACTATGAATGGGGGAAATGAGCCCTTTGCACCAGATGTTGGGAAAACATCCTGACTGTAGTACGATATTGAGCAACTTCAACACTGCACCCTGCATCTCTGTGGTGCTGCATTTGAGCATTTCGTTTTTAATGCTATCTGGACCACAAGCTTTTCTTGGCTGAAGAGACTTTATCTGTGTGGTCAATTCTTTCAAAGTAATTGAGAAATCAAGGGGATTTTGGTTGTCTTTAATTGTTTCTTCTAATGTTTGGAGTTTTTCTTTTATAATATATTGATCTAAATTAATTAGATTGACTGGTATGTCTTTGTACAGATTTCCAAAATGTGCTCTCAGTCACCGCCTCTGTTTGCACTAGTGTTTCTTCTGAAGTCTTATCATACTAAACCTCCCTTTACCTGATGCTTATTCATTCTCTTTACTGTACCAAGTAGTTGTCATGCTGTGAGTTCTTGTTATGTGCCATTTGCTGCAGATAAGAAAATGCTATAGAGGTTGGAAATCAGAGAAATGATTAATTTAACTGTGCAGCACGATTTGGCTACTGTGGGTTCCTTGGCCGGATATAAACACCGCACCAGAGCTTCAGGTAACGATTTTTATTATTCCACTTAGTGATAGTAAGTATCACTTATACAACTTATTTTTATTTTTTACATCAACTGAAGAAAATTAGAACCTTAAAGCTATGTCTATTGAACTAATGAACTTTTAATATCTAAAGAGTATGAAATCATTAGATAATAACGACATTCAGACTAATTAACAACAACCTAAGAGATTAAAACTTTTGTGTGTCCCTGAAATGTTTGACAATGTATTTAGAATTTTATTTATTTAATTAGTTACAATTACAATTGGATCTATTTTAGTCTTCACAAAGAGCAGAATACACAATACAATAAACGGAAGGCACTGAGGTTTAGGCCATTGCAGGCACCAGTCAGGAAAATTCAATCTCCTAAAATACCACCACAGTTAGAGAAGTTAGAGAAGTTAGAGAAAATACCAATTTGAAGCCAAGAATCGTAGACCTAGTTTTTTCTTTGCCTGAGAGAGGATTGCAGTTTGTCATTCTGTCTTTCTGTCCACAAGGTATGTCAAAAGCCTCTAGAGATTAGATAGATTTCCAACACAACTGGTGAACAGGCTTTGGGCCAAGTAACATTTAAAACATTTAATTATACTATGATGTTGATCTGGAATTGGGGATTCTGCTTTTAGACAATCACTCTTTTATTCACTCAAAACAATGAGACTAAAGTAGATAGATCTGATTCCAAATCCTGAGGATACCTAATGAAAAACCAATTTAACTTACATTAAACTCGTATTTATTTATCTTCCTATTATTTCCAGTTATGATACTGAAATCAAAGAACATGATTGAGATGCAAAGCAACATCACATATTGGACTTTAACTGGCACAGATGAAATCATGATTATAATAACCCTCAAGCACCACACTTTTGTAAAATCACAGTGGCAGTGTAACTAAACATGATGCTGGCGCATCAGTCAGTTATGTTGTAGGAATTGGTGTTTTTTGCCTTTATTGGTTTAACAGTAGCTACAACACCAAGATGATAAGAAAGAAATGGCTTTGCACATTTTAGTCCTTATTGTTAATCTGATTTAGCTGGAATTAGGTTTTTGTGTGTGACCACTGGCCTGCGGTTACCTCATGTTACCAGTTAATAATGGACTCTGACAATAGGGATTATCCCATCTAACTAATGCAGTGGGAGAGTAATCTTGACACACGCAGACACTCCCCACATCACTGCAGCACACCGCATGGCACTTCTGTCTTCAGAGCACGTTTTGGCCTGGTCACAGGCTGGCATCTTTACTTTCATGCTTAATTACCTGCCAAGATAGACTGGTGGAGACATGGAATCATACACGTATGATGTCCCTGACATGAATATATGCAGACAGGGTGGCGCTGTGTTGTGATTTGAGGATGGAGGGTGTGTGTGTGTGTGTGTGTGTGTGTGTGTGTGTGTGTGTGTGTGTGTGTGTGTGTGTGTGTGTTTTCAGGCAATATAGTCTGCTTTTGACACCTACACAGACCCCCCCCCCAATATATGTATGATTATGGCATACATCAATGTAACAACTACGGCTGCAATTTTATTATCGATTATTTTCCTTATCGATTAATCTGTCGATTGTTTTCTCTATTAATCAATTAACTGTTTGATCTATAAAACCTCAGAAAACAGTGAAAACTGTCCGTCACAATTTCCAAAAGCCCAAGGTGTTTTGTTAGACCAACAGTCCAAAATCAAAAGTTAAATTCAATTTAATGTCACATAAAACTAAGAATAGCAACAAATCCCCACAAATGACTGTGTGATTAAACGATTAATCTATTATCAAAATAGCTGTGATTATTTTTCTGTTATTAATAACTTAATAATAGTTGCAGCTCTAGTAACAACCCAAACCAATCTGCTCCAAAGAAACATTGACTTCTCACTGAATCATTATAGTTTAAATGTTCATTTTGAACAACACATTTTCTGATTAATGCAACGCCTGTAGGAAAAACACTCACCTTTTTTACTTTTTAGACAGTATGACTCTATTCAGTACAGTATGACTCAGTAACCCAACAAACACAATATGCCTGTTAGAAAACAATAGCAGTTTACTACTGTTTAAACCTCTCTCTCTAACTCTCTTTTTCTTTCTCCCTTCTCTTTTTGTCCCCAGTTGATGAAGAGGACCTGAGGAAGAAGATCACTGATGAGCTGTATAAAGGCTTGGAGCAGGAGAGGGCGAAGGCGGAGCAAGAGCTGCAAGCCTGGTTAGACACACACACACACACAAACACACACAGTTTTGGTGTGGAATGGTAAAGCAGTTTTTCTTTATGGCCTACTACAAAAATATTTGCTTTTGCAAACTATTGTATTTATTTCAGAAGTAAATTGATTTATTTTGTGTTTTGGAGATGAAATTAAGATTTGTGGGTTTGCTGAAAGTCAGAATCGCTGGTGTTCCTTGTGCGGTGTACATTTCTCTACCCTTTCTCTTTGCCCCTCTTTTCTTTCTCTCCCCTACCTTCCTTCTTTGGATCATGATAGATTGAATCAGGGTACTGCACTAGTGTCAATTCCTGTTCCAGAATTTCATTAGAAACCGAAGACATTTTCAAATTTGACCATTTTCCGCATTCATTTCTAGTCAAAAAGGTCAGCATCAGTCTTTCCGGTCCCCACTGTGTTTCCAATCTACCTCTCTTCCGAAGCACATCAGCACGTTTTTCTCCCTCTATCTGTGCTTCTTCTATCCTTCTCTTGTTCTCCGAATCAATTAATCATGCCTGAGAAAGGAGGGCGCTATCCTGAGGTAATTTCCTGGGTGTTGAGTGGGTGATACATTAGTCCTGCCTGATGACGAAACACACTCTTCTTGTAAGGAATACATTTCTCCTCTCCTCTCCTCTCTCCTCTTCTTTTTGACCCTGTAGAAGCAGGTGCATGTGCCATAATGTCCGATAATCGCGTTGCCCCCCCCCCTTAATAGGCCTGGATGATCTCCAGCAGACCCTGGTGAATGAACAACTGTGATTAGCCACTAAACGCACTCTTGTACTGTATGGGGGGAAAAAATTAACACAACCTTTCTATATCCAGGAGGAGGTAGTGTTAGCCTAGCGATTAGCCTCATTTTTGAGACTCATTCAAGAAGAGAGAAATTGACGAGTGGTTTTGAGAAATCATTTGTCTATTGATTTTTTTCCCCTGGCTGTTTTATTTTTTGGTGTAACTGCTTCCTGCAGCTCCGTCATTGATGTCTGTTCAGCAGAGTAAGTGCTTCAAAATTATGCCCTCCTTGCAAATAATTGAAATCATGGTGGCTTTCAAGCCCTCAATTTTTGTTTGTGCTTCTTGGCATGGGCTGTGTTTTAACTTAAGAAGACTTAACTGAACATGAAATGGTAAATAAGTAATCATCAGTTAGCCAGCACTTGTGTTTATGTATGTGTTTGCGTGTAGGTACATATTAATATCAGTTTTTAATGTGTTTTTTCTTTTGCTCATTTTGTCACATTATTTGTTTGTTCTATTTCTGTTTGTGTGAGTGTGTATTCGTGCATGTGTGTCCATTTTCCTAGCTAATAGTTTGGCAGGCAGTAATGCATTGGACAGCCATCAAAGTGCATTATGGGATATAAGGTGAGCTTAAAAGCTTCTGCTCAGTGGTGTGTTTTGGCTAGAATCAATACGTATTAGAAAACAAATAAAAATGTAATGATGCTGAAATAGAAAACACAAATGTTTACTAAAATTTACATAAAGCTTAAATTAAGTGGCGAGAACTGACATAAACAGTTTGTTCAGATTAGTTAGAATAGCCAGCATCTGATCACAATTCAAGCCTGACCATATCAGGGTGTGGCTTAGCTTAACACATTCAATATCTTCTCTGGTTAGAACGGCTTAGTCACTTTATCACCTTATTCAAATTTCTAAATCCCTGTTAATATGAGTCAGAGTCAGCTCTATATATTTGTCTTTTTGAGCTAAACAAAAGCATGACACAGAGACTTTGTTTTCGTTTTGTTAGTTTGTGAATAAGTAATTTGGCCTGTTGGTTGTTGGTCACATTCAACTTAACACTAAAAGAACTAAAAGTATTATGTAAAAAATTTAACAAACATTTAAGGGAATATGTATAAAATATAAATACAGTATAATAAAAACATACAATAATAAATACAGAGTCTTGGATTGAACACTGCAAAAACACACAAAAGCACACATGCTCACACGTCATGCATGAGTTGAAAAGGTATCTATAAAAACTATAAACAAAATAAACATAAAACTTTCTGCTTACGCTAACAAACCACTATCTTGTTTTTTGTTACCATTGAAATTTTCTATTCATTTGTAGTTATTGCAGATAAAGGTGACTGATGCTTTCTTTTAATTGAAATAGATGAGAAGAACACAGTGCCTTTTTTCTCATCTGGGCTGTCAAACCATAATTTAATTGCAATGCTATTTCACCTTTGTACAGTGCAGACAGTAATTACAGTGAGTTTTTGGTTGTTGAAGACAAACAAGGTAAAGTAATTGTGGCAATCGCTATGTTGGAAGACTCAGCAAGGAGACTGGATAGCTATTGCTGCAAAATTGAAGTAAGAGATAAAATATTTTTTGTGAGTGTATCAAAGCTCAGCTAACAAGACTGCACAGTACCTCGCTAGTTATAGAACCCTGCAGTGAAACTGCTGCACAGCTTGAACACAGGGAAATGGAAGAATATTTGAACCCCCAGGTCATTGGGAAAGAACACACATAACATGTACACACACAAGGTACATGAAGCCACAATCTCAAGGTCATGTTAAACCACAGTTAACAACAATTGCTCCTGTAGTTTGTCTGTTGTTAAAATGTCCTCAAGGAGTACACTGAATTCTTACCTGCTTATTTACTGTAAGTCAGCCCAATTGCCTAATAGATAGATAAATGCAGATTACAAAACAAAGATCTGTTAAACTGATAGATAAGCGGTTCGTAAACACAGCAGTAGGACGTCCTGTTGCCAATTTACTCTTTTCCCTTTGTCTACTGCTTTAAAAAAATACATGCTCACTTTGTAAATCCCCCCCCCCCAGCTACACTTTAATATATTTCTTTTATTCTCTGGTTATGTACTCACTTTATTTCTGCCAAGCACTTCGTACTAGCCCAAAATATTTTGGAGAATGTATTGTTGAAAAGAAAACATGAATAATTCATGCATGTTATTTGACAACAGGATAAGAGTTAAATTGTTAAATTGAACAGCAGTAAAAGGGAGGTAACTGCCAAAATAAGCCTAAAGGTGATGTCTTGTTGAAGGACATTAGACCCCTGTAAGGCATTGGAATTAAATTTGCCTTAGTGTAAAATCTAATTACTTCCACACTTAGTATAATTCCTCCATTCTATCCTATGCAATATTGCTGTGTAGGGTACACAGATCTAGGGAATTTTGAGGAACAGTGGTGTTTAGATTAGGAAGTATTTCTTCTGTTTGGCTTTAGGGCCATAAATGAACTCCAGAGGTCTGGCTTTGCATGTTTTGCTCTGGTAGGAGCGAAGTAAGGGCTCTGTGAGGAGTTCATTTGGGTGCAGCCTAAACTCATTTGTAGCAAGTAGCGGCTGCAGGGAGAAGATTTGCCTCTGCTGCTTCTCTGTGAGTCATCAGAGCAGAACAACTCAGAGAAAAGGATAAGAAAGAAGGAGGGATGAGGGGGCGAGAACTCTTCCACCATCCTGTCTCTCCTCCCTCAACCTAACTCATCCAGAGTCACCATTCGATTCAGTTCTTCTTCTGTGGGTAATTCTCTCAGGCTTTCCTCCACCTTGCCTTTCCTGTCTTGTCTTTTAAATTCTCCTCCCTTTTTCCTTCCTTTCTGTTTCTCCATATTTCCTGTATTTCTCCAGCCATCTCTTTTGTCTGTTTCTCAATCTTCCCTCTCCACACTCATTCAGTTTTCTCTTTTCCATGTCTTCTTCCTTCCTCCCTCTCTCTGTCTCTCCTCACATGCATGTTTGAGTATCCAGCTCAAACACTTAAAGGTTAGTCGTTGTTGTGAAACTTCTGCCCATTATTTCAGCATGTAGTCAAGCAGCTTGTGTGATATAATTGCATGTCAGACTTTTGAGTGAGAACACTGACCTTCTCTCAAAGCTTCTGTCTTTCCTCCCTGCTAACCAGCCAGCCTGTTAACTTCTTTATTGCTCCCAGGCCAGACACATTCTAGCTTATAGATTTTTACATTTTGTTTACTTTTATCTTTGTTCACACAGAAATACATACACTGACGCACACATGAAACCTCCAACTCATTTTATCAGAGTTAAAAAGTTGGCGGGTTATTAAAAACAAAAGGTTCCTGAATCCAACCTGATTTAGTCAGGATTGTGTCTGGGGAGTTGTGGTTCTTCTTTAAAAATGTGTCTAAATCTGCAACATTGCTAGTCTTTGATCAGATCTCTGACTGCACTTGCATTTACTATTTCTTCATGATATTCTAACTGCAACAACACGAAAACATAGTTTACCCCATCAACTTTACAGCACTCTCTCACACATGATGATGATAATAATAGTAATGTAATATAATAATAATGATAATGATAGGACAATAATAACCATAATAATATGGATATTTATAATAATAATCATAATATTATCATTTATTTATATAGAAAGTTCACAAAGTGCTGTTAAGGCATAAAACCAGAAAATACACAAGTACAATTACAATATAATCTCCATGGCAACCACCTCATGCACCCAAACAAACAACCAGCTACCTAACAGCTATTGTGAATCCAACCATCCCAAACACCCTAGCTGTCACTTAGACATACCCTAGTAACCATAGAGAACATCATAGCAACCAGCTAGTGACCCCCTAATGTCCCACCATCTGATAAACCTTAGCAGCCACCTACTGCCCATCTAATACCACCCTAGCAACGGTGCAAAACACACTAAAAAGCACCTGGAAATGCCCCAACACCTACACCAAGCATCCTAGCAATACCTATTAGCATAAAATAAAATCTATGAACATCCTACAAAAAACCCAGAACATCATAGAAACCACTTAGTAGCAAACTAACCTTGGTGTTGGGGTAGGTAGTGACCAACCTTGTAGCTAAGTAGCAATTACTGTAACTAGCAAGACCCTCCAAGCTAAGCAACATCTCAGCAAGCCAGTTTTGCTCAGGCAGCAAGCACACTTGAAAGTTGAGCCTTTTTAAATTTTTCAAAAATAGAAAAATACATTACAGGTATACCTGCACACAAACACATGCAACCCTCGAGCCCTCAGGCTTCAGCAGTCAGAACATTTCACACCTCATACATTTTTGTGTGTTGCTTTTATTTCTGGGGATATCTGTATATGTGTGTGATTTGATCATCTTAGTGTTTCACTACATGCATGGATAGATGTAATTCCCAACAAAGCACTTTCTTCCAATTGAACATGGTCATATTGTTGTAAAAGTGTGTAAGTGTTATAATATCAGTCATGGAACTGTAAATACACTGATTAGGGGAAAAAATCAGCTTTTTTCAGTACTGTAGCCTGCTGCTACCTATTCAGTAGAAAAAATATTGGTTATTGACTCTGTCCAGTTTCCTAGCAAATCTACTGTTTACTGTTTATTACTCAAGTTGGTCTTATACAGAACAGATGGAATCCGTTGGAGGGAGTTCAATACAAACTTAAAGTCATTTCTAATATCATCCCAGTGTTTATGCTCCATAGGATACCCTGGTAGCTATACAGAATGATAACCATCAGGCCTCTGAACTTATTCCACACTACTAAGTAGAAGGACTATGGGCGGACTATGTGCTCTGCCAATTTTAGTGTATTAAATTGCTGTATGTTGGGAGTTTAGACACTAGGTATGATATTTGAAGAGACAACAACAGAGGTGAGAGTGACAATGATATCCACTTTTGACAGTGTTCTTGGTCATAGCACTAAGAACATTGCAGTTATTACTTCATAGTACTGGGCAATGTAGAGGGGGAGTACAAAATAGCTTTTATGTTTCTTCTGCACAGTGGGGTGGCTCTTCTAAATGAATCTTCTCACTGCACTGTCCTTTGTTTATCATACACTTAATTTTAACTCTGTCCTAGCATGCCATAGCACACAGTCAGGTGTGGTGTATGTGTTTTATACAGTATGTGAGCGCATGTGTGTCAGTTAGAGTGCATAGCTCCATAAAATATTCATAGCCAGCATTCAGCGACATTATTCCTAACATCAATATTGCATTGGGCCTTTAAATGCCTTTGTTTCAAGGCACTTGAAACTGTTACACAGGTCTGTCAGAATCCATCATGCCAGGCAGACTGTATTGAGACACATCTTGTGCAGAAGACAGGTAAATAACGGGAAGCATTAATGGGTGAAGAGCTAAGAAGAGTGACAGAAGGTGAAGAGGAAAAGCTAGAAGACATGAATTTGTAACGTCTTTTGTTTTGATATTTGTGCAAGGGTAATGATGATGAAATGATTCTCTGTGGAGTACTAGGTGATGATGGCTTAATGGATTTGAATTGGCTGTTGTAGTATTGACCGCACATCATTTTTGTCTGCATTTACCTTTTGCTGTGTGAAAGTGTATATATGCACACGAATTCACACACCTAAAGCTTGCCCTGACTATTTGTCACTTAACCCTAAATTGCAGCATCTCAGCCACTCATATAAACTGCCACAGACCTAATGTCTGTCAGAAAATAGTGTCCTAAAAGAACTGAAGTATTCCCAAGTATATTCTGTTCAAGGTCAACTCCTGAAAACAGAGAGTTACTTTTCTGGAAAGACCGACACTCCGACCCACTTGCACTCCACTCCTTTTCAGATTAATGATACCTCACTGGTTCTGTCTTTCCATCTTTCTATTTTCAAGGCTCAATCCACTGAGCCATCAAAACACAGTTACTGGGCCAAGATTATCCTCTCTTTCTATCCAGTACCGGGCCAGACATCATCCACTTATCCTCCGAAGACATGATATTTTTTTTCTTTCCCCTACATATAGGTGCTGTCTTTTTCCCCTCTCGGTCTGACTCAACTATTCTCTACCTCAGAGCTCCCCTTTCCTACCCAGTGCCAATCTTCTATAGTCGAATGCTCAATATCCCAGGGACAGGGCAATAATGACTGGAAAGCAATAGAGGTGAAGCAGACAGATAGCATCCAGTTAGTGATAGCAGTCTTTGCTTGGGTTAGCACTTCTGAGGAAGTCAGTAAAAGGAATTTTTTTGCAAGACTGTCTGTTTTCTTTGCCCCCTTTCTTTCACTTGTCCAAGTTGTAGCTTTTGGTCACCATAACACTTTGTTACACACTCTGTTTTGGTTTATGTAAAAAGTAAAGCTAACCATTTTCAGTTTTTTCATTAAAAAAAAAATCAACTGAGATTTTTGACCATTTATTTGCATCCTTAAAGACAACAAAATCATAAATGTATTAAATTATTTATTTATTACATTCATTTGGTTAAATGGCCAAAGAAGACCTTGCTCATTGGGCATACTCTTTTATTAGTATGGTTCGACTTTGCTTGGTTCTGTTCTGCTTCACTGTCTGTCATGTGAACAAAAGGAGCTTTTGCACTCTGGTGCTGACAGGTGCGTAGGAGAATGCTGGTTGTCCTTTAAAACATCTGCACACTTTCATCACTTGCACATTAAATTATTTAATGAGGGCTGGTATTTTAACAAAGATTCATTAGGTACAGTACATTTGAATTTGCTTTGGCTAAATTGTTTTATCTCTCCAAACATTTATTTCTTGTAGGCTTTTTTAGCTACAGTACTTGTTAACTACTGAAGTAATAATTGTTTAAATATACTGTGCATTTGCCCCAAACAACAAGAGTCCAAATTTCATGCTACAACAGGTCCACTGATTGCTCATGCTGGCCCACATGAGTACCACCAAAGTTTTTTTTCTAAAAACCTTGTATACTGTCCCTCCTCTGTCATAGTAGGGGCAATAGCAACAGCTTAAGCTTCTTGCGTAAAGGTAGTTTAGGTGCATTAGCAGTGCAGGCAGGCGAGGATTGTAGGGAAATGGTGAATGTAAAAGGCCATTAGGAAGGCTCCCTGTGTGTGTCTGTGTGTGCGCGTGAGTTGGAGCCAGATGATGGATGGAGTGTGCTGACGTGTGCAGCCCAGTGGACTGTGAGACTGGACATGGCTGGTCTCTCTCCGTCTCCCTCCATCTCTTTCTCCCACTCTCTGCCTCACTCCCTCTTTGCTTCACTTCCTCAGGGCCAAACATGTCATGTCGCCACTGCTCACTCTCGCTCCTTCCTCTCTCTCTTTTTCTCTGTGTCCCCGTCTTGTCTTGCTCTCCCCTGCTCTCTGACATTTAGTGGTGTTGCAGGGCAAATGGCAGCTTTAAGACATCAGACATATTTTTTTATTAGACCTACCTGTCATCTGCTCAAAGGCATGGGAAGGTGATCAGTTACACTAGTCTGTCCATCATGATTCTTCACTCTCTAAATTTTGACTATATTCACATGTGAGTGAAGCGATGAATGAGATTTTGGAAATAGAATAAAATATGAAAGTCCTTCACAATGACTGATCAGTGGGAGCTTTTAATATCAAGAAAAATAGGAGAAAAAGCCACATACGGTATCTATGTTACTTGACAACTAGGATGATGCACTTAAATTATCATAATGAGCAATGCACAAACCTGATGAGGCTGTAAATGAGTCATGCATTTTACTTTAGTCTTCATGAATAAAACAAAAAATTGCCACCTTTAAAGCACAACTTTGAAAATAAGGTATTGTACAAAAATGTATAAATTTGACCTCTAGCAACTGATGGATCATAGATAGTGTATTTGAATGTAAAGGAATTTCATATTGAACCATTTTCCTATGTGTGGAATAGGTCACAAAACCAGTCAGCATTCACCATCACTCTCAGTCTAGGCAGCTTACTTCTCATCAAGGCTGTCTTTCAGTGCTGTCTTAGGATTTTTCTTAGGCAGAAGTTTATTAAGATCCTCGCTGTCTTCATTCAGTCTGTCATAATTCACTCAGGCACCTGCTCTGCTCTGTTCTGTGTTTATTTTACCTTGCCACCGCTGTTTGATTCCTAGCAGAGGAAGACTTCCAGGGTTTCAGGGACGTTCCTCCTCTTCTCCAATCAAGCACAATGTCGCCTAGTAGGGAGTGCGTTGCTAGGCAACTACGAGAACCCGGTGACAGGGTTCAAATGGTGGTCTTGAGCCTGCAGAGAGCGTACTGCCTCTGTCTATAACACTGTTTCATTGGATTGATGATTCTTGTTTTGGGGAAATGATAGTGTTACATACTGATTGTCAAATCACTCTTAAATGTAAATTATTTGGAAATGATATGAATTTATTTGAATTGTCTAACAGATTTTAACTGACTGTGGTGCATCAGGTTTTTTTGACGCTGGGGCAGTCAGAGTTCAACCTAAAACTTTCTTCTCAATGTTGCCCCTCTTTGCAAGCTGTAGAATTGGAAGGACATCTGTGTGGATGAATCTGACATTAGGGTTAAAAAAATCAATAAACAAGTATAATGGCCTATATCTATGCTTCATTAGCACTGTAAGCACATTTGTGACCTTTTAATTCTTTTGGGATACTGCAACATTGCAGCATGCAGTACAACAAGGGTATGAATGTGGGTGGTGCTATGAACACCAAAGATACTCACATAGTTTACCAATTATTATTTTTAATAACATTTACTATGATATATCTATGAGGCCATTCACTGTCTGTGCTTAACAAGATGATCATTTTATGTAATTTTAAGTTTTTGAATATTGCAATAGATACCTGTATGTTTTTTCAAAAGTTTTTACTTTCAGAATAACTTGATTTTGGTTCAATTGAAATAAGGAAACCTGCCAAAGAGAGCTTGTGGTTCATATGTGTAAATGTGTGTATATATGTATGTGTGTGTGTGTGTGTGTGTCTGTCTGTCTGTATGAGACATGTTGTACTAAGGCAACCCAAAAGGACCTTGGTGTACAGTAGACAGTGCAACATACTATGGACAGCATAACTTTGTACACTGAAAATAGGAAATAGTGCATAGTATATGTCGTAGTCCTGTACCTTGAGATACACTATGTGTTTTTACACATCACAAACATATAACATTGAAATGGGTTAAAAGTGTCTTAATCACTTAAAATGTTGATGCTCCACAGGCTGGAAGCAGAGAAGGCCAGGGTAGCAGCCCAGGCTCAATCTGAGGCCCAGTCCCAGATCCAGGATGACGTGTCCAGGATCCTGTCTGTGGAGCGGGCCGTGGCCCAGGAGAGCCTCCAGCAGGCTGTAATAAGAGAGAGGATCGCCACAGAGGATGAGAGGCGCCGCGCTCAACTCTTTGTAAGTTTGTCCACTAACAGCGTCAATGTGTGGCAGCTACTGTGAACTTTACCATCTCATTTTATCTTGCCAAACAGTTTCATACATTTTAACATTCAGTTGGAAAACCTGAACCACAGTATCAAACAGACATTGAACATTCTAACTGTATGGCCTTGCAAGCAGAGACTCATTGATGAGTGCAATTTTTACATGAAGGCAGGTCCCATTTTATGTTCACACGTTTGTGTTCTATCACGCAGACACACAGAAGTAAACCTATTTGCTGGAATCTACAGGTCATGCCTGGTGCAGTGACAAATGTCAGGGCTGTGAGCAGTAAATCATAGAACCATCTTGACTGTGTCGAATCTCACACTCACACACACACACACAGTAAATGTAACCGTTTTGTATTTTTAAGACATAAAATCTTTATCTACATAATACAAACACAGAGCACAGTTTAAATCTATTTTAAAAAACAAACAGTAAGTAAACCCCTCTATGCTGTATCCACATCTTGTAGTTCGATATTTTTGTCCTCGTCCATATCTCTGCCTGTTCATCCTGCTGTATTATAAAAGCTACCTTCATTTTGGGCAGCCTGTGTCTTTATTTCCTGTAAATTGCCCTTGTAAACATTGTCAGATGAGCATTCCTTACCATACACACACACACACACACACACACACACACACACACACAGGCAGGGTATTGTTTTCAAAAAGAAAACACATTTTCCCTGGAGTGTGGCTGCTGTTTACAAACCTATGCTATTGATTATATAGCTCATTTCACACGCTTATCGGCGTAATAGAAAAATGAATCATTTTGTTGAGAGAGAGCGAGAAAGAGAGGAGCAATGACGTGATTCCACGCCGCAGGACAAGTGTATGAGGGATCCCTCATTTGGAACGGTGATCAAATCAAAATAAAAAAGGTGACGAGAGAGAGAGAGAGAGATGGCAACGGAGGGAGACACATAATGTGATGTGTTTTTCCCTGCAGTATCTGTGAAGAAAGCTGTTTCAGTTGTAGGTTTTCTGTAATTTAATTTCTGTTTTCCATAGGGAGGGAGACAGGACAAATGTGGGGAGGAGACAGGAGGAGCGGAGGAAGGGCAAAAATGTAACACCTGCTTTGTATCTGTAATATATGAGCAGAATCGTGGGTGGTGGGTCTTACTGAACTGTCACAAAGGAGAGTCCTTGTTCATGTCATTGCCTGCATGCTCCTGAAGTACTAACTCCCTGTACTTAAGAGAACTTTTCTTTCTATGCACTATGAATCTTTTGCTTGTGGCCCTAAGGCTAACCTAGGGCCATTAGAAGCCTTTGAAACTACAGATAGTAGCACTGCAGTGGCAATGCATTCAGTATGAGACTGAGCATACACACACAGTCATATCTTTGTTTCATTCTTTGTCTGTTACTTATATTTTCGGTATAAATCCTGTTGATAGTTTCTATTCTCCATCCAGTTTGTCGCTACTTCCTTAAAGCACACACATTGCAGCAAAAGAATCATTGTCAGAGGGTTTTACTGTTTCAAAATTGTGTGTGTGTTTGTGCCTGTGTGATAATTTCCTCAGTTTGAGCATTCTTTTGTAGTGCTGGAGTTTTAATAGAATCCGACGGGTTATCAGTGGAGGCGCAGTGCCGTTCGCACCACTCATGTAATTGTCAAGTCAGACGCTTCCACACAGCCACTGTTCTTTTCAACTGGAAATGGACTTTTCCATTTTAAAAGGCAGCCTCTCGCCCAAGACGTCTCCCACCCGTTGTCATTTCACTCTGTTTGTCAAACTCCAGGATTGTCCGCTACCCACAGTGAACTCATTTTTGATGAAATATAAAACATGTTTTTAAGGTCTTTTGTCTGTGTGTGTCCCTGTCTCCTGCCTGTCTGTCTTTCTGCCCCTCTTTGTATTAGTGTGAGACTTTATTTCTTTTTACTCAAAAAGAAAAAATGAGCAGAAAGACCTACTGTCAAGATACTGAACTTGAAATATGAGCATATAGACTATTTTTGCTCATTTTCACAAGGTGCTTTTACTACCCCTCTCATTAAGTACAAGACCTCCTCTGCATAGGGTGCTCAACAATTGTTGTAAAGCAAATAAGCATCAGTAATTGGGAGGTGAAATTGGTTCTGATTTCTGGGCAAAGTCAATAAAGTTGATAGAGAAAGAGTTCCAGAGAGAGGTTGTGGTTTGCTGTACTAAGCACATAATCTGGTGGCTGATAGAGCTTACAGAGGTGATTTGTTCAGTCTTTTTCCCCAGTAAACCTATTAACACCTCATGTATTATCTTATAGGCTACACTTTTATGTCCTTGGATATAAGATTAAGCCAATATCTTTTATTCAGACTGTCTTCATTCTTGCTTTCATACAATATTTAGCTTGTTGGCTGAATCTCACTACACAAAAAAAATGTGTTTATAATTATACTTTAGTGCTGCACCCTTTATTTATAATAATAATAATAATAATAATAATAATAATAATAATAATGATGATTTATAATAAAAGTTGTTAGGAAAACCCCTTGACATGCATAGCATTGTAAGTTTTTGTTTAACTCATGTTAACTTGATAGCAAAAAATATCCTTCGCAACAATCTAGTGTTGACTCATAAGATCCTCTTAGTGAGTGATACGCATTATTCGGCTGTGTTCCCAGAAAATTTTTTTTTTTTTGTTTTTTTTAATTGCTGAAACAAGTGAGAGTGTTTTGAAAACGGATGGATTTATCTCAGCCCGCTGGCAGTTTGGGTGTCAAGAGAAATGATACTGTTTTTGCAGTATTGTGGGAAGTGAAAAAGTTAGGAGAGCGTCAACTCCATGAGTAAACATTGCATCTGTCATCAATCAATCTATCTGTCCACTGTGGAGAACTGTTTTTCCCCCCCGTTGGTTTAATGTAGACAGAAGACAGAAACCGAAAACATGGGGAGAGAGACCAGGATGTCATGCAACAAATGTCCCCAACGGGATTTGAATTAGACACTTTGTAGTGACAACATGTCTATGCCACTAGGATGCCTAGTAAGAAGGACAGAAAGAGGAAAAGCTGTAGCTCAAAATTTAAAGACTGGGAAAGTACAGTACTGTGTGTGTGTATATAGAAAAGAAGGTTAAATAGTTAGTCAGAAATTAGATGTCATTGCATCTAACACTGTTAATTGCGAATTGAACTGAACCTTCTGGAAGCTCTGAGAGGAAAGTAAGAAAAAAAAATGTTTTCTTTCCTGTATTTATGACTTAAGAACAGGTGGGGAAAAAAAGTGTTTGTTGTTGTAATACTCATTTCAGCCACAAGTCGAAGTGCACCACTACCCCATGTTCTAAATAGGACTAAAAGCATTAATTTTTTCATTTCTCCATGGGAAACAGTCTCGTCTTCTCTGGCTGTTAGCTTCGCAGCAGCAACTGTAGCGACAGTTTGCTAAGCCACAACCTAGCTAACTTTAGTTACATTACTCGCTGTGTCGTTGTTCACTCTATCATGGTATTTGTCATGGTATTGGATTGCTCCAGAATCGTATATCCCACCTTTAAGTCAGAAACACAGGAGAGAAAACAATTTATATCAGATTTAGAAAATGGATCGCAGATTTTTTATTTTTCTCATTTGTCTCTCAGGGCTTCCGTAGCAGTGTGCTCTCAAGTTCATTGCTGCTGAAAAAACATTTGTCTATGGCAGCTGCAGTTCTTGTGTTCTTTGTCCAGCGTGGTATTGATTTGTCCTTCTCATTAAGATACAGGTCACGGGGAGCAGCAGGGCCTCATACATTCCCTCCTTTACTTCACACACAATGAGAGCGATGCTGTGAGCTGTTATGCCTCCCCACGCTCACCTATAATGGCCATAACCTCAGCAACCATAGCTGCACCAATTACAGTGACACCCATTCTGGAGAATTGCCTCGAGACATGGGTTAGACTAGTTGGGTATCGTTTAGATTTTATTGATTTAGATTCCGCTTATAGATTCTGGTTATTACTGTGTCCCGGTTCTGATTCTTGCCATATTAAGTACTAAAAGAAACTAAATTATGTGGAAAGCTAAACCACCTTTAATTTAATTTCAGCATATTATAGGAAGCTATTAACAGTAATTTGTCATAAATTATATGCATTTTGTGATTTATTTTTGGTAAAACTAGCTAAAATAAGAGGAATGCAACTATTCTCTTCCACTCTTCTACACAGTTTTATTTGTTTTACTTGAGTTGAATGTCCCTTGTACTCCCTGTCTCTTTATATACACTGTTATGACTATTGTAGCTGTGTTCTGAAGAGTTATGGCCATACTGTCAACTTGCCAACCACTAAATTAAGCTGGAAGTACGTCAAAGGAAACTATTTTTCGTATCTATCTCTGTAGCAAACATTTTTCGGCATCTAAACTTGTCATTTAATGCAACGTAGTATGTTTTAATATAAATCGCAGTGTAGCCGGGGCCCTAGATGGTTCCTACCACCCTGGTGGGAGTGCTTGTTCTTCAGGCTTTTCCACCACCAGTCATTCCCTTTCCTGTCAGGCTGACTGGCAGTAGCCAGCCACCAAGTATACCAGTAATTGAAACTTCCCAGCAGTGTAGGCAGGGGTGTGTGTTGTAATTGTCAGTGTTGTTGGATTCCTGGGGTTTTGTTGTCTGAGGGGAACATGTTCAGTGTCAGCTCTCACACATGTACTGCCACTCAGGGGGAACCACAGTGAAAGAAAGGGGAACACCGACATACACAAGGGGTTTATGGTAGCACAGCACTATGTTTGAGTTATCTGCATAGATTCGTGTTGCATGGTGTTTTCACCTTTTTTGTGTTCTTTTATCAGCTATTGGGAGGATTAAAAAAACAAGCAGACATAATTACTGTTTAAATGATTAACATTTAAATCAGCCTTTGATGATCCATATTTTTTGATAAGTTGTATTTGTCATTTTGAATTTCACTCTTATGATGATTATGCCTGCTTGTCCAGAGCAGGAGAAAAAGCTTAATTTCCGAGATCACAGTGGCTTCAAATAACAAAGGGTCAATCTGGTCAAATTCACACTGAAAAGAAAATAGTCGCACTTATTGCTGTGTTGTTTTGTCTTCTACATGCTTGGCAAACTAATAAAGACACTGTATTTCTAGGTGAGTGTGATTTAATGAGTAGACAGCCCGGTGTGGAAGAGCTCTGATTGGTGGCTTTATGTGGTCAAGATGGCCTCTTCAAGGAGTTACTTAGTAGACTCATTACACACAAATAAACCCTTAATTAGATAACAGGTCAATTAGTGCTTAATTTCCCTGCAGCATCAATTAGGAATATGTGATTCTTTGAAGTGGATACCAGCTGAAGACAAAGCAGAAAAGACCAGTGAATGAATGAGCTCAATGTAAATATAATTTAATCTTTATGTACAGACAAATGATGAGGTTTGACAGATATACTAGCACATGGCATGAACGGGTCATGTAACTCTCTTATTCACAGTCTACATCCATCTGTCAGTCCACACATCTGTGTTTTAATGAAATCATAGACTTCCGCTGTTCCCTCTTTTGATTTTCAACGACTCTGCTCCCTGTGGAGCCAAACTGGCCCAGTGGCCAATCAATCACTGGCCACAGTTTTTCACCCAGACACAGGCTCTAACCCCGAGGCAGACTTTTCAATCAAACCCAGAGTCATCAATCTTTCGTAGCTCCAAACAGTGGCCTGGGTGGGGTCTACCTGGCGGCAATAGTTTTGTCTACTGTTGGCAACTGGTCTAAAACACTCATATCTTACATTTACTTTTTTCTTTTTTTATATGAGACCTTAAGCTAACACTCTGATTAAGAGACAAGGCAGCAGTATAAAGTATATAAATATGCAACAAAAGGACATGCTTAGATTTGTGTCAGCTCCTGGATAACCCAAAAACACTAACCAAAAGTTAAGTGTTTAATTGTATGGTTTCCCTCCCAGCTGGAAGGGTGAGGTGAGTTGTTGCAGGAAGACTACGGAGGAAACGTGAGTCAGTAAGGCATCTTACTCTTTAATAAAAAAGTTTCTATCTCTGTAGGGATCATTTCCATAATGTTGTCAGACATTTAGAATAACAATGTGAGCCTTTCAGTGGCAAAACCAAGCCCTTTTAGTGGACATACTTTTGACTGGCGCAATTGCCCCCTAGGATTATGTTGCAGCCATTGCAGCCTGCTTCGCGGCTGAGTCTATCTACTTGACCAATTCCAAAACTTTTATCTATTAGTCATTTAGACCCCAAAATATGTGATTAATAGGGCCCAGGTTTAAAAATACCGGAATTACCCTTTAATACTGGCGTTAGTTCAATAGGACAGTGAAAGAAATGTTTGCGGATATGGAGATGAGGTCCAATAAACCCAGAGCCTTGTTCCTCTCAGCCTTGAAGTTGTTTATCATGCTTTTGTCACTCCCTCTGCTCCATCTTCTCTCTCATACACACACACACACACACACACACACACACACACACACACACACACACACACACACACACACACCAGTAGCTAATGTGATTTTCCATGATTTTTCCACCACCTCTGCTTTTACAGCAATATAATACAGCATACCAAGAATGTTTGTTTGCTCCCTACACACAGACACTCAGACACACACACACACCATGTCCATCCTGTCAGAGCTCCTGGACTGCATACTTTCCTTAAACTGTGTTCCATTTGATGCTTGGCTGGCTTGAAAATGACTTTGGGTAAAGCTTAACATTTTTAATGCAACAAGCCCCCCCATCCCCACCCCAGTACTCCTCTCCCTTCCACCCCTCTAAAAGCTGCAGTCTCCAGCAAATGTTTTTGAAAACCTTGTGTACTTCAGTTGCGCGCTGTTGCATTTTAGATACAGCCGACTGGACCCAGCTGATAATAGGGCGACAATTTAATTTCCCAGGTATTAAAGGAGACTTGCTGGGTTTTGAATTGGTGCCTGTTGGTGGTATTTAAAAAAAATAAAAAAAATAAAGTAAAAATAAAAAAAACATTTCTTGTTCTCTCTACTTATTATTCTTTCTCCCCACATCACAGTGTATAGGAAGATTGGGAGGAGAAAAGGTCCCTAATGTCTTTTACTTTTGAATTAGATAAAGAGAGGTAGTGGTACACTGTGATTTACATATATTTTGGATTTGCTCAGCTCGCCAAGGACACATTTCATCCTATCTTTGACTCCAGTTATCTGAGCTGTTGTTAGAGTAACCCCTGCCAGACTTGATGTAACTGGATTTCAGAAAACTGTCAGTCTGTTTGATTAGTATGCTCTGCAGGTGTATTACAGAATGAATTAGGTAGACCCAAAACTGAAGGTACCTTAAACAAATAGAACCACCAGGATGCCAGAACAGCTGAATGAGATTGTCCCTCCAGTTTGTGAGGAGCAGAATTTTCCCCAGTTAGGACCTGATTTATTTGTAGGCCACATACTTTGATTAGTTACACAATATCTTCAGTATTTTACATGGTGATATCACCATGTAAAGTAAGTCTTCACATGTTAAAGAGAAAACAAAAAGACTGCAATTGCACACTCTTGCCGGTTGGAATTTGGGGTGAAATCAGGATCTTGGCAATGCTTTGATTTGTCATGCAAATCTGTTCACCATCCCATCAGACCACTCTTACCACATAGAGTGCAAGTCTTTTGGATAAACTCTTCTATCTACTGGCATTAAACATCCTCCTTATCCTTCCAGATACTTAATTACTGTTTACAGCACTTGAGAGAGTCTTTTCTCAAGTATTTACTTGTGTAGCTGATATAAAAATGAAGTAAAAACTCTGTTACTGTGAAATTAATAACTTATTTATTAATTTTCAACACCAATTTTTGCAGCTACAACAAACATATAATTAAGAATGGAATGTTAGGTCTGCTCTATTTCTGATCATTTATGAAAACATCCAAGGGAATATATCCTTTGTATTTTAAATTTTTTATTTTTTATTTTCTGCCGGAAGGTACCGTTGGCATGTTTTCTTGAAACGTACAGTACCATGTCACCTGAGATATGTGGTATGTGAACAAAATCTGTACTTGGGTTCTTTTTAAGAAGTTAACTGATTCACATATTTGTATAAACTGATACAAACAGGACATGCAAGGTGTGAAAACAAGATGATGATAAGTAATTATAGATCTAACAAGCAGACACTAATAGGCCCGGAGGGGAAATGTATCGGTCACTGTGAATATATTATTAAGTTTACCTAGGACCTTGCAAACAAAATACTCTCAACAATGAGTGCTTAGTAAAACTAGTGAAAAAGTATAAACTAACAACTTGATAATCAGCTGTTTCTCTGTTTATTTCCTGAAAGTTGCATTTTGGAAATGCAAAGCTTTCGTCCTCCTCAGTTTTATTAAGAATTCAGTGGGTGAGGTAGAGGCATGTTTTGTCTTTGTGTGAATGCTTGTCTGTTTGCTCAATGGATACAACGTAATTAAATGTTTGTGTACTGTGAGAGGTTAACTTAAATGAGCAGCTATTCTGTCTGCACCATTTTTTATCTTTTTCTCTCTCACTCTTTCTGTCTCCCGCCCTTGCACTGCTCTCTCTCTCTCACGTCTTGGAGGGTGTTCACTCAACTGTCCTTTACATATTGGTGGCCGTACCTCACCCCTGCCCAGGGTGTGGTGCCCATACACCGTGCCAGTATTAGGGTTAGACGGTAGGTTAGGCTCTAATTGGCAGGGCCTGTGGCTGGCACTCTGCGCCAGGCCCTTACTCTGTCAGCTAATTGGCACTGCGAGCGGCCAGCAGCAGGGCCAGGATACGGCAGCTCTCCGATTGATGGATGGATACTAGTGTCAGGAAAGCTTCTTTCTCACAAGAGAGCTTGTACAGTCAATTTAGTGCCTTAGCCTCTATGGGCGGTGTATGTATTTATGTATTCGTCCTCATTTGTTCTGAACATTTTGGAAAGCTGACTAGAATTGTCTTACTGTGCTGTGTGCTTTTTTTTCACCTTTGTCTGAGCAATGAATACGTTTTGGCTTGTGTAAATAGAAACTAATGACCTAAGAACACATTTAGTACATACTATGCATAACTGAAAATGATTTGTGCACTTTCCAGCCAAGCGAGAAAAACCTTCAGTATTTTAACTTGGACTTTTCTTTCTCCTCTTTATATTCCACCTTCCTATTAGTGAATGCAACAAGAGCTTTTTACTTGTGAATTTTAAACATTCATTACGGCTAAAGACACTCATACAGCAACTGCATATCTGTCATTTTGTGAAAAATGTATTTCTTTTTCCGCAGCAATTATCATTTTAGTGGGTTTAAGAATGAACCCTAGCAGGTTTTAACTGATTAGGGTTTGGTGGATTTTAGATTGTTCAGGGTGAGAAGGAGTAGATTAGCAGTGAATGTGTGCCTATTTGTTGGTGCTGTAGATTTATGATGGTGCTTCCTGTTGTTTGCCATGGTGTTAATTTGTATGGATGCATATCTTCCAATTTGACTCCTTATTGGGCCTTTAGATGAGTACTTAACTCAATTCTGTATATTGGCTAATGGTTTATCTCTATCTCTCTAATTCTGTCATCAAGAAATCCGTGAAAAACAAGATTGCAATAAGAAATGGACAGTTAATAAAAGGTGCATATTATATCATACCTCTTTGCAGCCTGTAGTATTATTTAGAAAAGATTTTGCAATATTTTCTTTCTATTTCTTAACCTCTCTTTTACTCTGCCTAGCTGAGACTTAATTGGCTGAAGTGCAAAGGTTTGAAAGGCAAGCGTCCTGAGTTAACTTTGACTAAGCATTGTATCTGTATGTGTGTGTGTGTGTGTGTGTGTGTGGCTCAGTATAGTAGATATGTTAGATGTGTAATATGACAGGTATTTTCCTTTGAGCTCGTCCCTTTCTCTTTTCTTGGTGTTTCTCTGTGTTTTCCCTCTTGGCTCTGACAGGAGAGTGGTATTAATGAGATACTATAGAAGTGAACAGTCTGCTCATCTAGAGGTAGACATTTTGATTGAACGATGGAAACTTAAACATATGGAGGGATCGAAGACTAGAGGGGAGTCAAGAAGGCAGTGAACAGCAGAAAATCTGGATGAGATATAGAAGCAGTGAGAGAATGGAAAGGGGATAAAAGATAGGGGAATAAACAGAGGCGCATGAAGAGAGCAGACAAGACAGAAAGAGCTATTGATTCACAAAGCAGTTTTCAAAACAAGGTTACAAACTCCAATTAGGAAACAAGCCAATCCAAAACAGCACTTGAAACTACATAAAAAAGTGTAAACTTTAAACAAAAGTCAGACAACCTGAGAGGAATAGCAACAGCATAGCACTGACTCTGCAATCATGAATTCTTTGGCGAAAATAATTAACTCACTGATGCAATTTGGCACATAGGTCGAAAGGATCATGAAACTTCACAAAGTCGTATATAAATGAACAGGCTAGCCTGTGATTTAAGAGAAGACATCAAAATGGCTCTTTTCTGTGCATCTTTTTAAAGTTAGTTGTCAGTGACAGCTAACAGTAGGAAAGTAGAGCATCAAGGAAAGGGGAAAAGGCATGTATTCAGCTTAAGAGGTTAGTGGATTAGAGGTGACCCTGAATCTGCTGCCACGGGCTTGATGGACAGAAGCTGAAGGTGGACTGTGGCCCCCTCCCAGCCTCATCAGGCATGGGAAGACCCCCTGCTGCTGGGTGGAATGAATATGCATTAATACACAGCACGAGCACACGTGCACTGAGAGATGTACATTATGCCCACAGCCATAATCACACAAGGATTCAGTCACTTACACATACACTAGGATGGTCTTAAACATGCAGATGGATCCAGGTGAGGATTCACATGCTGCAGGCACATGCACACAGACAGGTCAGGCACATGCAGCTTGAGTTGTCCATAAGGTCCAATGTCAGCAACGTATCCTCAGGCTGTCCCTTTTTCTCCCTGCATGTCTTCTCCTATTGTCTTCCCTTCTACCTTCCTCTCACCTTCTGTCTTCTATAGGTTGTTCCACCTCTCTTCTCTCCTCCACCAACTCTCTCATTCACTTTGCTCCCTAAGGACATCTGTTGTCCAAAGACAATATGCCTCTCCCCACTCTCAGGTCATTCACTGTGTCCCTTGCTGTCAAGTAAAGGAATTTTCTGCCATCAGTTTATGACTGAATGCATACTAGCATTCTCCACACTTCTTTTGATCTGCCTCCTTTTTCTCCCTGTATCCCATTACTCTCACTGCTCGCTGTTAAACAGGGATGTGGTCAGGAATTGTAAATGAGTGGAGGTTGTATGTCCAAAAAAACCCCGGATCCTGAAAAAGAAGCAGCAAATAACCATAGCTAATACTAATTCCAACTAAATTAGTCAATTTGTCATGAGTCTAGCTCTCTTTATTGTTTTCTTTCTTGTCTGTATATGGACAAGATTGTCCCGATGTTGTTGTTCTTGGCTTGGTCAGGCTCCGTCTGCCTTAATTTATGTCTGTATCTATCTTTCTCTCTCTACAAGCACCACAGTATCTTCTCCCTTCCTTTCACCCTCAGCCCCTTTGTCCCCATGTTCCCATTGTTCTCTCGGCATGCCCTCTGTTCCCATCTTGGTTGAGACTTCCTCCATACATGCCCCCCATGTCTCGGTAATGAACCCACAGCTCTTCATCTCTCCTTCGTCTTCCCCTGTGTGTTGGACATGACAGATGACTGGGGACCTCCAGAGCTTCGCTCCCCAGGGCTCTAGATAAAGGCAGCTCCAACTGCAGGATGATCAATCAATCAGTTTACTCTGCAGGCGCCTGATCAGCCAATTAATCAATCTCTGAGCCAGCAGATGTTGTTGCTGTCCCTCAGCGAAGGATCTGGCAGTGGAGTGGTGGTGGTGGTGGTGTTTCCAACAAAGGCTGAGGGGCTTGAAGTGTCTGGGAGTAGAAAGGAAAGTGATTTTTCATGTGTCTACCAGGATTTCAACCTTTGTGGGCTACATAGTCCCATTCTTTTTCACTGGAGGAACTTTTCTCTTCTGGTTTTTCTTCTAGTTATTCCCTACTTTTCAATCTTGAGAACATCTTAAAGGAAGGGTGGTCATACTTATCATTGATAAGTTTAAGATTACTATAAACCTCACTGTTTATATCCTTCCCTAAAATAAATTAATATATTTTTTAAACATTACAAATTTGGGAGAGGTGAAAAAGAGATGTAAATATGTGAGTGGGTTGACACCCCTGTCTCAGCATATTAAGACCAGCTGGTTCAGATCAAGCCCTCTGTTGACCCAGTCAATGAGCTACAGACTCCACAAGGACACTTCATTTTAATGTGCCCTTAAACAGCCAGTAGTTAAGATACACGCACAAACATTGAGACACCCACACTCACCACTTATACCTCTTGGCCTTTGGTCCCTGTCCTGGCCTCTTGGTCCCTGTCCTGGGCATGTCAGCCCTTTGACCCACCAGGTCATTGCGTCATTACTCACTGTGCTAAGAGATCCCCAAGGGAGAGTAATTCTATCTGCAGCCTGTGGCTTGGTTGTCTTTTTCTGCCAGGATGCTCCATGATTCAATCATTTATTTGTCAAAGATCAAGTCAAGTTACCAAATTTTCGAAATGTATACAAGAGTGTCTTAAGTAGTGACATACCTGGATATGTGTGCTTGTACAGGGATTGGCAAAACACGATTTTACATCAGCTAAAATTACCTTTAAAACTTGATTTTGGTTGTTTGATTCATGCTAGAATCAGATGCCAACAAATGAAAACTCATAAACATAAGTAACATGAACTGTCAGGTAACTAATTTATTGGACAGTTTTGATGATCTGCCACATTACTACACTGCCATATTGTATGCCAGCAGACACCTGGCAAGCAGCATCTGCACACTTTTGTCGTTGCTGGCATATATACTGCATTACTTTCAGAATGCCAGTCTGGCCATGCCACATACCCAATATGGAAAAGTACAAAACAATGAATGGGAAAACCCCGCAAATTCTTTCAGTAGTGGTCAGAAGGTAATTGTTACAGTCAGAGTTTCTTAGCCAGCTCCAGCTTGTTCTCAATGATTAATGATACCACTGCTTCTTTTGACTTTATTGTGACCGTTCCCAGCTCCACTTACATAAATCCCTGTGAAGAGGTGCCCAGAATGCTGCAAAATGATGTTGTGACACGGTGGCCATGCTGTCAAGTTTATTTCGGGGTGTCCTTGTGGCCCAGTGATCTAAGATACATGTAACTGATTCGAAATCAGTCAGAAGCCTTTGTTGCAAGTCTACCCATGCTCTCTACAGTGAACTGTCAAACAAAAGACAACTTAACTGACCTCAGAGTTTTTGGTGGTCTAACCATCAGAGAGTCAACACTGTAACTGAACGTCATCCATCACAGATTATAATTGGTACTAGAATTAGAAGGGAAAATGGCATCCAATACTTAAACATTATTTTGAAAGTAGTTGTCGTGATCACAAGACCAATCAGGTCTCCACCTTAAGGGGTCAGTATACATCAGTCAAAGTGCATGTTGGATCGTCGAGCAGTGTCTGAACCTCCCCACGCACACGATAGACTGTTCAAAAGTATACACAGTTATACTCCTCTATGATTGGCCCAACACGCCCCTCTATGATGGTGGGCTTTTTACGCTGCCTTCAAGTGTGGCTGTTCTGAACAGCTATAAACATATTCAGATGACAAATTGTACAAACTACTTAGTTTCAATCACACCTGGCTTTTACAAAACAGGAAAGAGGCCAGTGTGTTTATGCAGTCTCATCTTATTTGGTGTGTAACTTGGTTTAAATGTCATTACACTCACCTAAAAGTAAAAAAGTAACTGAACTGAAGGAGAAAACTCTCTAAGGTTCAAGTTAATCAAACCAAACAGAAATGGTATGAAAAAAACAAGAAAAAAAAGTTATGGGCAATGTGGGCAGTTAGTTAAGTGATGGCTCATTTGTAAGTAATGGCCAACTTAAGTTTCAATATATGATGGCATATCTTTCACATATATATATATATATGAAATCAAGTATTACTTTTTGACAATTGTTCAAAAACTATAATAATTTAGATTTATTATGAATTTATGAATACAGCATTCAATAGATACAAGCTGAAGTTCAGCTCAGTGGCCCAACTGAGAAAAACATTTCAACACTAAACCCTGTTGCAGGATTGTTAGTTATAAAAAGTGAAATTTTTCTCAGCCGTTAGTATGTGTGTGAATAATTGTTTGACAGTGTGTTTGTCTTTTTAGTGTTATCAGTCAAGGTTAAGCCCATTAACTGCCCACACTATATGTGACACGATTATATCGCCCATAACCCTACCAATTCCTGTGAAGACTAATAGCTAGCCTTGAAACGAAGTGTTATTGCCGCTCAGTAAAACCCCATGATGCTAATTAACCAGCCAAAGTGAATGGTTTCCAATGGAGTTTTACAGCTTCTGCTACCAGGACTTATGTTTTATTAGTGACTCTAAGGGTAATGCGTAATACTGCCAGTAAGGTCTGTGTTAGGTGATATCATTTTACACTCCATCACTTAGATTTGATCTGCCAGTGATAGCTTTTAAAGATAGAGTTGCAATGGTTTTAGAGGCAGTTACAGGATGTGCCAAGATTTGTGGGAGGGATGTGTGTCTGAAACAGTTTTGAGTGTGTGTGAGCTTTGTATGTATTCGTTTGTGGCTGCAGAAAGTAAGAAACTGTGTGTGTTTTTCGTCAACCCCCCCTTTTAAAATATTCTGTCTCCAAGCTTGATATGACAACACCACCTGTCAAAAAACCCAATTCTCCCTCCAACTATCTTGTCATCCATATTCCATCCACACATTGACCCATCTCTCTCCCTCCCTTTCATCTTCTCTACCCCATGAACTTCCCCTCCCTTCCCTCCATCCATCTCTAACCTCCCACATGCCACCTACACCTCCGCTGTACCAATTAACACCAGTGCACGGTCACATTGTGCTACCCTTTGACCCTCCCCCCTCCCCCCGTCGGAGCACACAGGACCCGAGGCCCACGGCTTCAGTATTAGTTTTTCACAGGGCAGGTCACGCAGGCCTGTGATAGATGGGCCATAGTGAGCAGCTCTGACCCACCGTGCTGCAGCACTCACTTGGATGGTGTGAGGGAGCATTGATTATGATGCTACTCGTGACAGGGGTGAATCAGGGCTGTGCTGATGGTGGCAGACGAAGACAACAGAGACCAAGGTTATAGATGAGGTGATGTTAGTTAATGTGGTGAGATCTGATTTGTGCTCCATCGATCATGGCACCTTGCAAGATTATTTTCATCTAGCATGATTTATAAGCACGTAGTGAACATACAGTTTAACAGTGAGTCACCTCATGTTAGAGCAGAGAGGTCTCAATCATTGAGGTGTGAAATGTAATATGTACAGAATTGCTTATAGCCATAATCAATGAGAAATTGTCTTTTTTTTTTTTGAAATATTGTAGTGCCTAGCCTAAATTTATGCTGTTGGCAACTAGTATTGTAAACCTGTCATAAATTGAATTCTATCATAAGAAGATCCACTCGTTTAGGTCAGTGGTTCTCAACCTCAGGTCCAGACTCCCCAAAGGGGTTGCAGTATATATGTGAGTTGTAACAAGATGATGTATGGGATAGGAGATAATCAAAAATGCATTTCTTCTGTCAATTTCATGTCTCTAATACAGTAATATACTTATTCTAACACCCTAGAATTTATTCAGATGAAACAGTTTAAGAATGGAAATTACTTTGGTGAAACTGCTCACAACTCATAGACATGTTAAACTTGTAAGGGGTTGTAGTTAGACATGTTAGGGGGACACAAGCCAAAAAGGCAAGGAACCACTGGTTTAAGTCTTTACACTGATCATGACAGCTCAGTACTTAAACTCTGATGGTTTTATATTACACTGTGTACCGCTCAACATTTGATTAATTTAGAATTTCAAATTAAATGACAAAATACCTGCCCTCTAGAATTACACATTTTCTGACCTGATGCTCCTATTGGCAGGGCAACATCATTTGTCTGTGCCTTTAAAAAAACAAAAAGGGTTTTTTGATGTGACAATACTATAGTTAAAGTTTGGTTAGGTTAAGGCATAAAAATGACTTGGTTAGGGAAAGATCATGGTTTGGGTTAAAATAAGTACTTTGTTAAGGTTAGGGAAACATTGTGGTTATGGTTAAAATTACTACTTCGTTAAGGTTATAGGACCTTCATCGTCATGGTTACAGCAATAACTACGTGGTTAAGGTAATGGAACAATCATCTGGTCTGGTAAAAAAGAAACCAACATTGACGGTCTGAACAGCAGTCAGCGGTGATGAAGTCCAATGTTTTGGTGACCCATCTGTCCATCCCGACCTCGTCCCTACGCAGACTTTGTTGCTCTATAACAACAACCCCTGACTTCCTCCTGTCTTAATTCCTTAGACTGCTAGAGGGCTTTGTGACTTGAACGTAAACATATGTTGTTTTGGGCCACTGAAATGACTGATGCTGTCGTTGTTCTTGGGAGGACAGTCTCTTTTAACATATTGTAGTGTTTATTTTATTGTGGTCCGTTTCTCAGTTGTGCCTTGAAAGTATACAGTGTCTCTTCAAAAAGGAGAGCGGGAAAGTATACAAATATCAAATATGATCTCTTATAACAGGGGTCCCATACGTAGCCACACACAGTATAAGTTCATACGCACACACGCAGTTGCCCTAAGTCTGCTGAACGCTGCAGGCACGAGTTATTTTTATTTCAGTCCCCTGGAATGCCTTAAAAGAAAAAAGCGAACAGAGAGAACACTTGTGCAAAAAAGCAGTTGACTGTATGGGAGCAAATCAGTGAGAGAAGAGGAGGTGGGTGGGGAGCCTGACACAGCAAAATCCACCTGTTTTCATCCATCTTCCCCTCCTCTTCTCCTCCGCCCTCACTCCCAGCTCAAACTGCGGCAGTCGGCTAATTAAAAAACATGGCTGTCCTTAATTATTCAGCGGCTGGCTAATTGATATTCACAGAGGCGTTCACCTCGCCTAAACGATCCATTTAATCTGACCACCACGGTCTCACTCTCAACCGCCTGTCACCCTCAGCCACAGTGTTACTGTACTTAAAAAGAGACCAGGGGGAGATGGATACAGGAGGGGGAATGTAAAAGTTTGCTGTTGATGTTAATGTGGTTTCCTGGGCTCTGTGTGTGGACTCTGTGGGAGGTTATTGTTTTGAGTGTTTGTATTTTTACTGGACTGTTTGTTTGTTTTTTGTGAATTATCCAAAATTAATTACATCCATCCTAAGTCCTTTGGACTTTGGAAAAGTTTTGAAATTTCTCATAAAATCAGGAAAACTGTGTTTCATCATGAGAGTGATTGACAGTCATTTTTCACTTCCACTAAGAAATCATTGTCTGGTAGAATTCAGAATTTCAAAGCTGGAAAGTTGTAAGAGATTCAGTTGTCCCCTTTTTTTCCTGTTTCCTCCAATTAACTTGTCTCTTTCTTTCTGTACTCTGTGATCATTATCTCTCTTTAACTTCTTTCTAAAGTTATAAAGACGCACTTGGCCCAGGCTCCATGTCCCATCTAACAGCCAGTTCTCCATTCTTGACACCTTCAGTGATAATTCACCTTTTATTGTCCTCTTCCTCTCTATGTCTCTTATCTCTCTGTTCTTTCCACCCTCAAGTTCTTTTCCAATTTCTGGTAATTCTGCCCTTCTCTTCGTCTTCCTCCCCCACCCGTGACCGCCTCTTCATTAGGGGAACAAAGGGTGTATGGGCAGTGGTGAAGTCTGTCCCATTGTTTGGCCTTTAGTATGATTAGATTATCTTTAAAGTCTGCTGAATGGGGTTAATCGGTCGGAAGTAATCCTGACATAGTGTGTGTGTGTGTCTGGGCCTGTGTGTGTCGTCAAAGAGGAGGGCCAACCTGCTCGCATGAAAATTGAACACATGCACGGCTGCATGTACGCACAGACATGCGCATAGACACACACAAAAGTGAGCAAAAAAAAATAAATCCCTAGGTACACATTTCTGTCACAACCTCTCCTCTTTTAATGACCCCTTTAGTCTCGCCTTCAGCACACATTTATCTCTCCACCCATTCTCTGTGGGTACAGCTGCTCCGGCTGGTGTGTGCGTGTTTGGATATGTGTATGTGCTGATGTGTGCATTTCAGATCAGTGTCTGAGCCGTTGTTTGTGTCCCGGCGTCTGTGTGCATCTTTTGTCTTTCTCTCTTTCTCAAAGCTAAAGTCGTTAGTCGCCACCTATCAGCGTAACATTGAGTTTGGACACACTTGTGACAGTACACAACCCCCTGCCAATCCTCTCCTGTGTTTCCCTCCATCCCATCATCCCTTTTCTCCTCCTCTTAAATTGAGCTGTTGGTGGGAGACAGTTTTTTGGCACCGCTGCCAACCTAATCCAGTCTCTCAAAAACATTGCCAATCTATCGTAGAAGCCCTGATTGCATGCTTGGAATCAATAACACATTTAAAGGTCACAATAGTACTACTTCAAGTGTACTTGCAGCATACTTTTAAGGGTGTACTTCAGGGTACATTCACATTAGGGTTTAAGTTCAACGTGATTCCATCATGAAGTGCAGGCAGCTTTTGTATAAGACTGACCACACAATAGCACTTCAGACATGTAGGGGGACACAATGGAGACACTTGTCTGACCGCAACAATAAGGCTGGTTAATGTTAAGTTGTGCTGAGGACAGCAGAGACAGCAGCAACCTGGTCATGGTGTTGCTTTACTGAGTGTTGTCAGGAATGTGATAAAGTGCTGCTGTGGAGAGTTTTTTTTCTCTGAATCTGTAGATGACAGTGTGTGTGTGTGTGTGTCTGTGTGTGTGTGTGTGCCTGTGTTGGTAGGTTTCTGTCTTGTGTGTAGTGGGTAAGCTTGGCACATCCCCTTGACTTTGAAACTTCCCCCACTCATCTCTTGTGAGGACAGCCCCTCAGTGACACTCCTCAGTGCGCCTCATCACAATGCATAGAGCATGCAGCTCCACCTGCAGTGCATTGAGTAGCCAAACACAGATGGTTATCAGTGTAGTAGAGATTGGATGGGGTAATGCAATTTCTTTTCTCCATACGTTGTATTTTCTTCATACCCGCTTCCTATCTCCTTCAACATCTATAGTGCTTAAAGCAAAGGCTTCAGGGCTTCTCTGCCTGGCTGCTTTCCATAGGACAGTCCTCTGCAGTATAGATAGATAGATAGATACTTCCTCCTCCCCATCACTGCCTCAAGAGAATCCAGCTCAACTCCTCCTCCAATCACTGAGCCAACCTTTCTAACTAGCTTGTTAGTGAATCTCGCCCTCACGCTCCGGCCCCGGCACACGGCAACATAAAAGATCATGCTGGCCACCATAGACTGGCAGAACATCTGGAGCATCTTGTTGCAGACGTTGAAGCCTCTGGCCATTCTTGTGGAGGGCCCCTATGTTCCCAGCCCACTCTAGACTGTCGTCCAGGTGCACTATTTATAAGAGTGAACCACCTTGATTTTCTCCCCATGGATGGATACAGGGGTGACAATCAGCTCCTTCATCTTGCTTATGTTAAGCTGCAGATGATTCAATCTGCACCACCCAACAAAGTCATCCGCCCAGCCTCTGTATTCCTGCTCCTGTTGCCCACTGCTACACCCTGGGGGCCCCCGTATTGCTCATCACAGTTCCTGACACGCAATTCCTCAGTTTTCCAACTGTGGCCTGTCGTTGAGGTAATCCGTAATCCAGGACACAAGTAGAGTGTTCACCTGCATAGCCCAGAGCTCCCAACAGCAAAAGCTGTATGGTGTTAAAAGCACTGGAGAAATCAAAGAAAATGATCCTCACTGATCCTCCCAGCCATGTCCAGGTTTGAATAAGCCTGGCATAGCAGGTAAATGATGGCGTCATCCACTCCAATGTTCTCCTGGTAGGCAAACTGCAGGGGTTCCAGTGCTGGTCTTACCAGGGACTGAGGTGGGAGAGTAACAGTCTCTTATGGGTCTTTATCAGGTGGGATGTCGGGGCCACTAGCCTGTAGTCATTTAAGACTTTGGGGTACCCATTCTTGGGTACCTTTTCCAGTCTCAGGCTCAGGTTGGTTGATTATTGCCAGTGATGCTCCTCCTGATGGCCTCCATCGTTCTCCTGTAGATGCCTTGCTCTACTTGATCGTGGTCCTAAGCTTTTTTCATTTTTATTTTGTCTCGAAAAGCACTTTGTAACTGTTTTGAAAAGTGCTAAATAAAATAAATAAGGGCTTATTGTTGGAGAAACAGGTTGCAGTCCAGGCTGGCACACACGCACACACACGTCTATGTGTGTCTTTGAGTTTTAATGTATGTAACTGTGCATATGTGCATACAAAAATGGTTTATGGTTATATACCTTACATGTATTGTGTGTGACTGCACTGGTGTGTGTATATGCCAGGGAGAGAGGAGATTGAGAGGGTAAAGTGTGAGTATTCAAGCAGAACAGTGTGGTAGCCAGTCACCCCTAGCCTCTGAATACTAAACCTTTCCAAATGTCACTTTGAAGAAGTTCATGGATGAATCAGTGCCTCTTTACACTCTTTCTCTCTCTTGTTTTCTTTCAATGCTCCCCTTATTTAGGAAATTGGACGGAAGGTAAGTCTAGAGGTCTTTACCTTCTCATAGACTACAGTTCTGTCTCACTGTTTCTGCATGATAGAGTCAAGGATTTCTTTTCCCTTTCAGCTTCTTTGACATGTTACATTTTTCTTTCCACCAGGAATTTCAGCTACTCCATATTTTGATAATCCTTTTTTACAGCTCTCTTGCTTCAAATGCTTTGTAGAATTATAGATGAGATGACGATTTCAGCTTGTTTCTGTAGACTTATTAACAGAAGGGAGCAGTAATACAAAATGCTTTTGGTTGCATTCTAAAGTTCTGTGGCATTGAATAACACAGCTCTATGTCTTGTTTAAAGGTTTTCCACTTCTTTTTATACACTTTTTCTTTAGAAAACCACAAATGTGTTTTCCTCTAATCAAAACCTAGTTTGCTTGATATAAGTCCCAATTCCACCAGTCTATAAATTCTGTTTTATCGTTATCATCCATAACCATCAATATACCCATAGACTTTGACAAGTAAATGAAGAGTAAATGACAATTAAAAATATGTGGTTTTAATTTCCATTTTGTTTTGAGTCATTGACCCTCTATCCCAGTGTGAAGGTCTGCTTTTTCCTCTCTGGGACCTGATACATCCAGGTCTTATCTGTTCTGTAAATCACCTGGGGAGTCAGCCATACGTTTACTGAAGGTCACAGTAGAGGGGAGGACAGTGGAGATTGGTAGGCAGGGTAAATATATACGCCACACCATAGTGCTCGTTCGCTCTGAGAACTGATGTTATATAGAGGTTTGGCTGAAGATTGAACGCAATAGGACAAAGAAGACGGTGTAGTCCCTCATTCGTCCAGGAATGTTCCATTGTAGAAAAGGTTTCAATCATAGTCATCTGGACACTGTTTTCAGAATCAAGACGTTTCGGCTCCCGATGGGAGCAGACAGAGAAGCACATACAATACATGCCAAGGCATTAGCAGTTTCACACATGGACACAGGTGTATTTTCCACACATTAAGCAAAATGTGCACATATACAGGCAGGCACAGTGCACATATCATGAAGTATTATATTAAAACAAACATTCACAAAGTGTTTCACATCACCAATAAAGAGAAGGCCTTTGTACTTTGTACTCTATATACACTTGTCTGAGTACTCATTATGGACCTCACTCATATTTATGTATGCTTGTGTATGTGTCTATTTTGTGATCTGTACTCCACTGAGCACATAAGTAATGGTGTTTCTTCTCTTCTGTGTATGCACTTGTGTATGCTGCATGTGGTACACATATGTGTGTGTGTGTGTGTGTGTGCGTGTGTGTGTTTTCAATTGTGTGTGTTCAGGCCAAGCAGCTAGAGGCCAGAGAAGCAGACCTAAAGAAGCAGGATGCTTTCTACAGAGAGCAGGTGGCCCGGCTGGAGGAGAGGGTAAGAAACTGTTTGCACCATACACCAACCTGAAGAATTCCTGTATATGGACACCGGTTTCATTAATGTGTAACCCAACTCACAAAACTCGATTCTACCAGTTTATTTTATATCTTCATTGAGCTCAATTCTCAGCTAAAGTTGGAGAAACACACTTAATGATAATTTTTAATCTTGTTTTTTTCCTCAGATTTCTCGAGTGATAAATCAGAAATGTGTCCCCTATGACAGGGTGGTGATCTTAACATTGGGAATGCACATAACAACGCGTTTTTAAAAGGCAGAAATCAACTGAAAACATAGACAGAGCCGGGCAAATGTACTGTACATACTCTATGTAGAGCTATACATACAGTACATGTGTATTTAACTACATGCTTATGGAACTGGTTCACCACACACTGCTGTGGACTGAGCTTTCTAAGCTTGCTTTCAACAAAACTGCTTTAAACTTTTAGTTTTTATGGTGACCAAGCAAAACACTGAAGAGAAAACACTAAAGAGTTTTGTTCTACACATAACTACAAGAATGATATAAAAAGATAAATAGAATAAAACCAAAACACAACTAACGAGAATATTGACGGTGGAGGATACAGTATCTAAAGATGAAGCAAAAGATGACCTTCCATTTTACAACAGAAGACAAAGTAAAAACTAAATGCTGTATTATACAGTCACCAAGCCAGATGACATCATTGCTGTTTTCAAGAACATACATCATGCACTGCAGCTCTAGTTTTTGCCTGGGGAAAAGTTTTCATAATATACCTCTATTAACGTATCATGCACTCATCGACACACAGCAGTGCACACAGGAACACACACACCAGTGTATGCGCAGATTCATGTACACCATTCAGCCAGCATGCGCAGTGGGCTTGGTCACCACTGGGCTCACCCAAAGTACAGTCACATTTATTCTTTTTCTTTATCCCTCTGCCCCACTGTTTTTGTTATCATCCATCAACTTAACTCAGCATGCTTTCCTCTGTGTGGTGTGCATCGTTCTCTCTTTTATGTCCTGTGCCTCTCCGTAATTGTCTCAATGCCGCTCTTTTGCTCTCTGGCTCTCTTTTTTCTTTTAATTTCCACCCTCCATTCCTCCGTCTGAAGGATAAAGGGTTACATCTCATTCATCCCTGTGTGTGTCCTCCTGTCCCTGAAAATGACACTACCCTGATGTTGATTGTCAAACCAGTGTCCTATGGAGGGGGACAAGGATCAGCTGCCATGCATAGCCCACTTCAATTGGCAGCTCCATGCTGGTCCCAGTGAGAGATGCCTGCAAGGAAGGGAACCAGGGTCAAATGCCCTGTTAAAGTGTGCTAAAAAGGACGCCTTCATGCTGCTCTCAAATCACAAGTGTATCTTAGGAAGGATACAGTGCCCTATTTAATGTGCTTAAAATGATGCCTTCATACTGGGAAGGAGTTTTCTCCCCTTTGGAGGGTGCAAAAAGTCAAATGCCCTCTATAGTGGAAGCTAAATCAAAATGTAGTCTTAGAAGATTAAGAACTTAGAAATTCTTAGAAGCTCTCGTGAATACAAGGATGGCAAAATATCACATACTCAGTGGGCACATTGTTCTCAAAATGACCTCAGTATTGAATCATTAGATAGTGTCTTATCTTGTGCTTACTCATGCATGTGCACACATCATTATTACAGAAATTGCTTTGAACATACTTTTCTTTTTTGCCATCTCGTAATGTTTTTCTTAGCTGATTAAACAGGCAGCACAATTGTAATAATTCACTGTTGCAATAACCATGCCTGTTTAATATTTTTAGTGTGGATTTGTTAGTTTGCATTACACACAAGACAATATTCCTTTTTGGGTCCTTACCGACTTTCTTCAGCAGGTTGATGGCTTGGCAAAAGACCTAAATGTTCTCGTGTTGCACTTGAATCTCACTGATCCAGGCGTATAGCTGAGCTTCTCTATTTCAATTCCTCAGCTCGTGTTGCATTATTACATCTTTGGACAGGGTAGTTTTACTGCATCAACCTGTATAGGAGCAAATTTGAGTGCTGATGGTGGAAATGATTAGTCCTAACTAACACAGGCATTATTGACTTCAGGCACTGGCCATCCATCAGCCATGTAGGCCTCTGGTCAATATTCCTTAGATCAAAGTTTCAACAAATCACCTTCACATGTCAGAGAGAGACAGAAGATTAAGAGAGAGAAAGGAGAGAGAGTTGGATGGACAGACAACGAGGAAAGAGATGCTGTATTGAAGACAGAAGCTAAAGGAAAAAAGAGAAACTAGAGATTCAACACAAGAAAAGACAAGATAGAAAAAAAGACAGGACAGCTGGAGAAGCATTGGAATTAAAGAGATTCAACCTGAGAAGGTATCTCAAGAAATTATGATAAAGTGACATTTATGAGTGAGTGATAGAGGATGGGAACAAGAAAAAGATGAAAGTAAATAAAAGACAGCACAGTGGTAAAAAGATAAAATGTCACTGAATGATAAAGAACAAGAAAGTACGGTAAAGAAAAGGTTGAAAGAGCACTACATCGCCGAATAGTAAAAAAAAAAATAGAAGGTGAGTGGGAGAAACAGGGAACATTAGATGCAGGAGGGGTTTGTGAAAATGAATGGTGTGCAAACTGATTTATTGACTTATGCAGAGGAATTAAATGATAAATTAATTATATTTCCAAAGCACTTGCACACAAACACCCCACCATTTCAATTTGTAAATTCTATCAAGATTTATGGCCTGTGGAGACAAAACACAACAGAAGTGGCAACCATGTGTGCATTTTGTGTGATGGTGTATGATCCTGCGTGTAACTGAGGATCTATGGTCGGCATATTGCATGTTGTCTTACTGTGCAGCAAGCGGCTTGGGACTCCATAGGGGGTGCAGTTTGTTTGGACTGTGTTAATAGCGCTCCTTTTTCTTGTTCTGGCCACAGTGCCCTGTTTGGCACTCAGTCCAGCCTCTCTTCACTCCCTGTTCTCTACACCCAACGTCAGCCCGGCAGTATACCAAACAAAATCATTTTTGGCATGTTCTGTTCCTGTGTACTCACTGTAACTCCCGCTTGGTTAATAGTGCCCACTCTAAATGAAGGAGCTACTGAGAACAAATTTACAGGAAGATACAAATACAGTCATAGAGCTAAACAAAGATAAGCAATCATGAACGTATAGCTTCCATACAGGCAAGTGCATATGAAAATACGCTGTATACTATATATTAAGGGTTTTGGTGTGGTTGTTCCTGTGCTATACAAACAGTGAAAGAGTGCATGGCAGTGCAAAGAACACTAAATACTGTATGGATAATTAAACAAGTTCATCTATATACAAATTGGTTTATGTGCTTCTATTGACAAGAAGAAGAAAAAACCTTCTCTGGTTCCAGCTGCTCAAATGTGAGAATTTTCTGCTTTTGTAGGTTTATATCTATGTAAATTAAATATCTTTGGGATGCAGACTGTTGGTTGGACAAAATAAGACATTTGAAGACGCTACCTTGGGCTCTGAAAAATTGTCATGGGCATTTTCCCCTATTTTCTGACACAGACTTAACAAATAATCAATCATTGGAAAATAATCAACAGATTAGCCCTGTTATGCACATGCTGTTGCACCATGTCTATATTACACTATAATATGTGTGAGTACAGTAAAATGATTTGGTATTGCAGAGTTGGTGCACAGGATTTATTTTCACATCATCATCACATGGCTGTTTATTAGAGTGATGGCATGAGTAAAAAAATAGTCTAGCACGGTGCTCTGTAGCACCTACCAGGAGTGGGGGAGTTAAAATAAGGTATGCCCGTATAGGAAACTGAACAATGAACAAACAAGTAAGCTCATTCAAGGAAGAAAAGGAAAAATATGTGGCCCAGAATCATTCACATGTCATGATCAGTTGCAAGTCATGGTGTGTTGGTGGGTTGTAGTTCCTCTAACCAGTTTGCGCACACTGTAGCTGTCAATGCTGTGCTTCTTTTTGGTTGCAAACCCTCCATTTTGCCAGTGAGAACACACTAAATTTGATTTCACTTGGTTAGTATACTGAGTATACTGCTAGCTTAATTTTATCTCCCATCACGTTCTTCACCCTCCCTCCATCTGCCCTCCGTTCCTCCCTTTACCTCAGGATTCCCCCAGCATCTTGGCTACCAGCAGAAAGAAAGAAAGAAAGAGAGAGAGAGAGAGAGAGAGAGAGAGAGAGAGAGAAAATATAAGTCTGATATATATTACATGTCTGTTCCAATCCAACATGGCCATTCATCAGAGGGGCTTCCAGTGACAGGCCATCACCAGGCTCCCAGGCAGCTCAGCCTGCTGCCTCTGCTGCTGCCGCTCATTGGGGCCACAGCTACCAAATAGCCCCTGAAAACAATATCTATATATTTATTACATTTTCACTCAATACCTGCCCTGCTGTAAAACAATCTCATATTTAACAATCAACTTGCCCATTTTATTTTTTTCTGCCATGTCTCTTTCTAGCCCTGCCTCCCTGCCACATCTGTCTCTCTATATCTCTTCTTTTGCGTTGTTTTTTTTTTGAGAAGGGATTTTTCTCCTCTTTTTTCTATCTTTCTTTTCGCCTTGTATATCGATGAAATTGGATTTGTCTGCTCTCCCATGGAGGACAATCACTGCAGCAATTGCCGTCTCATAGCAAAGTTCCACAGCACTGTGAAAGGAAGAAATACAGAGGGATGAGTATTAAAAAACAGTTATTGCTTCTATCTCTCTGTCTCTGTCTCTGGCTTGCTATCTTCATCTCTCCCTTGGTCTGTCATTTATCTATCCCTCTCCCTCAGTCTTTTGCCCTCTGTCTCTTTCTGGAGACTGGGACTAAAATCTTAAGTACATTTTGCTTATTGTGTGTAAAAATGGAAATTTAAGAAGTGAAAATTATAATAGTTGTTTCTTACTTTTCTTGTTGCTGTATTGTTGCAGTAAATATGTTTTAGAATTTCTTTTTCACCATGAAGCGATCAATGTAGTCTCTCTGGCTGTGCAAGTTGTATAACAGGAGACACAGTAATCCAGAGTGAAGACATGACAATGTGCTGCAGTGTTGAATTATTGTGTCTGAGACTGTTTGCTGTTACAGCCGCATGATGGGATTCATAGGGATTTAATGGGAAGTCTTTTCAAGGAATGGTGATTCCACAACAACGGAGCGGAAAATTTGTTTATGTTAAAAAAAAATCCTACAGCTGTAATGCTTCACATGCTAAAATAATAATACTTAGATACAACTTTTGAAATGTCAGCTTATAGGGCTCAGTTTTTGTTAAAACTAAGTCACAGAGATGTTGATTCAACATTCCTCAAATTTGATGGCCGGACATTTGTGTGTATTCTCCCAAAACAGCCAATGTACAGACTGCAATAGCGTTAGCTGTAAGCTAACTAGCAATGGATGCAATGACCTTCTGTGTGGGAGTGTGCCTGTGTGACTTTGTGTTAAGCTCAGCCTCTGACTGATCTCAGAACTCACCAGAAACTCCAGTTCTTTCTGTTGTTTTCCTTCAGTCTCTGTATGTTTATGAAATATAAAGCCCTGGGATAAGCACACATTTTTTGCTCAAATGGAAACAATTTCAACCTGTGGGGATGAGTCTTTGTGTCATGTTGTGCTGCCGTGGGTGAATTTGTGTCTGATTAAGTCTTTCCATTGGCTTTGTATGCAATCACCAGCTCTAATATTCCCTTGCATTCTGTCTGAACACATGGTTAGAGGTGATGGTAGGCAGCTTTAGTTACCTTTGGTTAAAAGTAAGTCCTTGTATGAGTTTAACATGTACATGGCAAAGATGGACAGTTCTGGTTGTCTCTTCTGGTTCGTCACCTCCAACCCAGGATGTTGTCTTGCCCTTTAGGGCAAATCTTGAAATGCTTAGTCAATTCTGTGTATGCAGGATAGGCTCAGTAAGAGTTTACCAGACTCTTTGCTCTCATTATGATAAAGTTGCACTGAGTCACACAGCAGAAGTCTCATTTTCTCTAGCTCTGCAGAACCGTAAAGTTGGCCATGGTGGGGTTTCTCCCTATTTCAGCCCTCCTACTCAGCAGCAGATAAGAGAAAGAAGCCATCAGTACAGGGAGTTATTTGTTTTGTTAAAAATTGGAGGCTTTTTCTCTAAATTTAGCTGGAGCCTGTGTTGGGGTGAAGCTTCTATCTTCTCCATATCGCTGCAGTGCATTAGCAGTAATGACTTAATTTGTCTATGACACCCCCCCACCAGCAATTTGTTTGGCTCCAGATGAGCTAAAAATCTAGTGGAAAGCAAATACAGCAAATAAATAAATGAAAATAAATAGAAACACTGTTTCTATGCTGCTTTAGGGGTAGATACTTGATTGTACTTGGGGTATACACAGTACCAGGGTCTTGTAGATACACAATTCTGTTTGACAAACAATTGCTTGACAGCAATCACAAAAAAACATCTTTCTGTGAGATTTAAAACAAGGTTGTGTTTTGCAGCTCCTAAAAAGATTTCATTTTGGTTCAGAGAGGAATGTTTCCAACCAAACCAAGCCTAGTCTCTCTTCTCTGGGCTAACAAAAGGTCAGGGCTACTCTCTAAATCAGTTGGGGCAACAGCTGGAAATCACAATTTGAGACCACTCAGTAATCACACAAATTACACTCTTCTCTGTCTGGTGGTGAGCGAGTGAGTGACTGTTTTTTTTTTTTGTGTGTGCCACTGTTTATATCTAGCCACTAGGGTATGTGTAGACGCCATGTCCACACAAATACCCATGCTGTGTGTGTTACTACCTTGTGTATGTAGGTGTTAGCGTGAATGCACGTGCGTTGTTTGTGTATGTGTATTGTAAGTGGTCCTGCAATCATTGTCACACATGGCCTCTTGTCCTGCCAGGTGGATTAGTGCACTGATTAGTGCCAGCTCTGCCATTTAGGCAGGTATTATTACCTTCTACTTAGTATTCTAGACAGAGACCCAAATCCAGCTCTTTCAGACTCTCTCTTTCTCTTCCAATGGCTCAATCTCTGCACCCAGGAGAAGTCTTATTCTTGCCTCTTTAGTAGCCCCAAAAATCTCTTTTTAGTCTTTTTATCTGTGAATAAGCTTCTCTTTTAAATCCTTTTCCTTAGCTCTTGACAGTTTCTTTGTCTATGCTGAAAACCACTTGATTCAAGGCCAAGAGGGCACAAATACAGCATGAGCTTACAAGTTAACTCTTAAACTTTGGGCATACTTCTTTTTTGTGTTTTACATACAAACTAATGTCTGCCTAAGGGACAACTGCAGTGGGTCGGTAAAATATTCAGGTCCCTTCATTTCCCCCCACATTTTGGTGTTTTTCATTCATTTTATAAACATTTGAAATTATTAAAAATAATTCTGTCTAACAGTCACTTACACCCTTCTGCAAATTTATCCCTGAACATGTATATATCTTGGACATGTCAAGAGGATTTCTTGGAGTCCATGACTTAATTTTTTCTCAAGGGACATAGACATAGACATAAATCATTTCCAATCAATTAAGTTTGACACACGTGGACTTGAGACAGATCAAAGGAAACAAAATGTATCTTAAATTGAAAGTGTCATAGCAAAGGGTCTGAATATGTATAAATAAGGTAGTTCTTTATTTCAGTTCAATATATGATATTGAACTTAATATTGTATATAAATGTACAATCTGTGAAGTATATATTATAGATATTATCTCTCCTCTCATATATATATATATATATATATCAGCATGTTTTTGTGTTGTTATGGAGACCATTCAGCATATTGATGTCAATAAATATAATTTGTCTGTAATTCCATAGAATATGAAAAAGTGAAGGAATCTATTGCAAACCCTCAGTGTAAGTGTCCATCCAAATGAAGAGGACTCAAATCTGTATCAGACCTTTTGTCAGCATTGTCTTGTCCTATCTTCTTTTAGCTTTACTACATGTGACTATTGATCTTTTCAGCAGTGCAGTTCATTCCTATTGATCTTTTCTGAACTATGATAAATGTCTTCCCTGCTTGGAGGTTAAGTTAGGGCAGATGGAACCAAGAGGCTTTGTCACATTTGTCATATTTCTAGTGTATCTGTAATTTATGCAAGATGATGTGTTTGGTTTCCAGTGAATGTATGTGGGTTAGCTGGTCACTGTTTCTGTGTGCTTTTTGTAGGACAAATTCTTAGCCTAAGGTTATCGTCAGGCCTTGGCCAAGACGTATGCGGCTCAAGGATACTTGTAGTTCTTTTAACAAAGCATAGTTTGATTAAAATAAGTTTTAAAATTCCATTGTTAACCCTGAAAGGTCTTTGTTAAAACATCTTCAGAACCAACTTGCAAGGCCAGCTTGCTCTGCATTAAGTTAAAGCCTTTTTTCTGAATGCATGATTTTTTTGTGAACCCTATGAAGGTCTGCTTATGATTTTGGATAATTACAATCTGAGAGATCTTTAACACAGCACTATATCATACAGTACTGATTGTGTAAATTGTGTAGCTCAACATTAACCCAACAGGTAATGGCACAAAACCTCTAATCTGTCAGTTGTGTGATGAAAATACTTTTATGCTTGTGTGAACTATGCTTTTTTTTTGTGTGAAAGTATTAGTGTAAGTATTACTAAAGTGGAGTCCTTCACAGGAAGACATTGGCACTGGTAGACATTGCCTAGTTTTGCTCCTGGATCAAACTCAGACGACTCTCAATCAAACCATCCATCACACTTTACAACCTCTCACTATTTGATCATAAATGTGCAGAACAGCCGCTGAGGGCTGACAAAACAGATCTTCCTCGAGTAGTATAAAGTGTGTAGGAGCTAGGTTATATGGCCGTGTTTGAGGAGGTAATTCAGGTTGAAGGGTCCTGCTATGGGTTCATTTGCCATGGGTCACTGGGGGATTATAACCGGTGGTCTGTGTGTTGTTGAATAGCGACCCTCTGACCTTACAGGATTGCTGCCTGTTATTACAGCAGTCGTTTGTGAGAGGATAAGCACAAACGCACACATAAACACACAAATACCTATAATTCATACACTCACACAGAGAGCCAAACATGCCTGGTGCACAACCACACACACACACACACAAAACAAAATAGAAAAATTCTCATTGTTGCAGACTTCATACCTACAAACATACTCCCCACTTACTGTACAACCTATATACATGACAGATCACAGGGTTAGCTTTGTGTTATATTGTGGACAAAAAGCCAAACTGTTAATAGACCTGTGCCCTTCATACCCCTGTCCATAAAGTTTTAATGGAGTTTGAATGATGGTAGATGAGGCAGGGCTGTGTAGGTTCGGTTGCACTGTAGGTAGGACGATATCAGATCTGAACTGTGCCACTTTGCTGAAATGTTTCCTTTTGCCTAAATAGCTTCAACCTGAAAGCAGGGAAGATGTGAATAAATTGGTTGGACTTCTTTATATAAGAGATTACAATCACATTTTCATGCATTTATCTCACTCGCTGGTTTTTCTCTCTGTCTCCCTGCAGAGTGCTCAGTTCTACAAGGTCACCACAGAGAACTACCACAAAGCTGCCGACCAAGTGAATGCCAAGTTCAAGTAAGTTTTAGACACAGTCGATCCAAAGTAGATTACCTCTAAAAAAAAAAAAAATTGTTTTTTTCTTGTTTCTTTTAAATGACTTTTTCTCAAAAGAGCATTTTTAGTAGGTATTGTATTATATACAAATGATTTATTATATTTATGCATTCATTGTAGATTAGAAGTCCATGTGGACCAGTGAACACACTATTGAATTATGCTAGCCATATCCTAACCTACGTCTTTCAATCAGAACCACATTAGCCCGTCCCATTAGCTGACATTGATGATTTGGTTCACTGATAAGCCTGATCGCATGGTGATATTAGCTGACAGGGCTTTTCTTGTGCTCTTTTAATTTTTCAGTGTTAGAAGAGTATCATTTATTATGTAAAACTTGATCTTCAGCCAGACCTGGGTCAAACAGGATTATCAAATAATTTGTAAAGTTTTATAACATGGGTAGTGTTTCCCACATCAAGACACAAAGTATAAGATAACCTCTGTGCTACAGAGCTGTGCTGGGCTCCTTTGCCCTCTCTTATATTGTAAACTGCTAATCATTAGTCTTGTACTGCAAGAAATCTTAATAATATTTTTGGCACCTATTTTTATTCAAAGTGCATTACAGCACCATGAGTGCATGTAAGGTCCTCACTCTGATAGTGTTACACTGTGCTCTAAATAGAAGTTACAGCCACACCTTGCACTGAAAAGAATGGTAACTTCATTGAAGCTATTGACAGAGGAGATAAAATTAAGCATCCAAGCAGCCATGGATGTAGCACATATCCGACACATATATGTAACTCAAGAAGATGCAGAATCGCTCCCTGTCCGTGTTCCATCTGTCTTCTTAATAAGAGGCCATTAGGCTCCATAGTAATGTAGGGAAAGTGGATGAGGAGCCTGCGGGAGGTGGGGCAAGAATGGGCCCTGGCTCTAAGCTCTCCTCCAGGGAGGCTAGGCTAATTGTGTTAGCTTGTCATTAGCCAGCGCTAACACTGGGATCATTGTCTCCCTCAGAAATGCTGGAAACTGATTAGCCTAGCCCATCGGGGGTTTAGCGCTAGACTCGTGGAAGCCGGAGCTGAGACTTCCCAAATCACATTAAAGAAAAAAAATCTACTAGAATAACATTAGTGCTAAATGACAGTACCAACTGCAAGCGAACGTTGAGCTAACGCGCGGGTAGTCATGTGACACAGGCCCTTGCGTGAAGAGCAGTGATTGGCTGATTGGATTATAGGAGGTGCATTAGCAGGGTTGTGACTGGATTACAATTGTGGAAAGGTGGGGGGGGGGAGTGTCTGTGTGTGCTAATGAAACGGCGGGAAGGTCTGGTGTTACAAGACAGGAGCAGGGATACATTGAGGGCATCAGAGCAGAGGGTTAATTGGATTTAACCGGGCGTGTTTGGCCCATCCTTGTTTATGTGTGTGAGTTCATGCGAGATGGTGTATGTTTGTATGCACTCATATGTTGAACATCTTTTGGGAACATATTGTGTGCGCCTTTCCTCAAAGCCCTCTCTCCCCCTCTCACTTGCTGCTAAGATGCTATCTGTGGCCTCTGTTGAATAATAACAGGAAATATTTTTGTCTCATACAGGCTTTTGATTTCTTCAAAGTTGAAAATGTCCCCCAGAGATAAAAAAAAAAGAAAAGTCAGGGCCTTATCCTTACTTGATAGAATTAACATTTGATATGTTAATGTGAGGATGTTATAAAGTGTGGGAGATGACATCTTTCTTATTAGAATGTCTTCATATCCCCCCTCTAGCTCATGTCAGTGCCCCTGTGAAGAGCATGAGAATACTCCAGGGACTGATTAGCTGATATTAGGCTATGGTTTATTATAGTTGAGAAGAAGATGTGTGGGACCAGAGGAGGCTGTCTGTCAAGGGTTATACATCTGTATATGTGCTTTTTGAAGTTTTAATTAGGACTGGTTGGTTTGAGTTTACCATGTGCATATGACACCAGATCAGTTGTGAATTTGTGGGATTTCCAAAGGACGAAACTGTTATTACTTTGTGAGATTCAGATTGGAAGATAGAACAATCAGGTCTCAAGAGTGGATGGGATTTGAGAGGAATGTATGTGTTATAGGTGTATGCAGCACCTGTTCTTATGCAGGTTCTTGGGTTGATGCGCAGTAATAGTCAACATGGGAAATAATTACTCTGATTTGAAACAGCATCTGGAGTAAAAGTGATTGGATCGGGACAAGACATTCTTGGTAGCAAAAAACTATTCAGGTGAATTAGACTGACATGAAAATGTTACTCCTGTGTCACCCTATTGAATGTGTCTCTCAGTATCAGTAATAGTCTTACATCTTTGGGTGAATTTAGTTTCATTACGGTATGTGATATACACAAGTTATCCATGTAATTTACAAATAGGTCGTACAAGTAGGCTTCAGCATGTAGCCAGTGTGCATATGTTCCATCCTTTGCAGTGGTACAGTGTAGTTTTCCTTGGTGATGTTAAAAGAAATAAATTAAAGTGTGAGAAGTAGGTACTCAATGAAGTGTGTGTGTGTGTGTGTGTGTGTGTGTGTGTGTGTGTGTGTGTGTGTGCGCGTGTGTGCGCGTGCGTGCGCGCAATAGGAAATTGGGTATGTGTGTAGTTGTTTGCATACGTGTGCATTACAGCTGTTCCCTGCCGTTCTCCTGCAGTATTCCCGCCAGAGTTTTCTGGGAATGATGGCGCTCTCCCAAGCGGAACGCTACTGCATCACTGTGACCTCATTACATCCACAACACACACAAAACAAACACACACACACACACACATACACACACATCTACATTCTTTCACACTTTCTCACAGCTACAATTTTCTACATAAAGCTAGAGCAACACTAATACAAGCAGGAAAAAAAACAGTCCCTTTCATTTTTTGGCATTTCTACATGCTTCCAAAACTTGGTGCCATGAAAAACGAAACATTTTTTAATTTTTATTGTTTCCCCCCCCCACAACATTTACAGACACCTGAACAATATTATCTGACGTGAGTGTGAACGAATACTGCTAAAACTGTAAAATGGTCCCTCAAGTGTCTGTTGCTATGAATCACAAACTGCAGAATATCAACCTACAGACCTAGACAAAAGACATTTGGTGTCCAGTTCTTCCTGGACACCTATTCATATACATAAATATACACAACGTGTAACAGATAATGTAATAATACAGTATGTTAGACACACATGCATACACATAAAACCAGCACTTTTATTCACTTTCCCTGTGACACTGACTGTAGATAATAGTTTCCAGTTGCCTGTGGAAAGGAGGCTATCTCTCCCGGCGCCTGATTTATATCCCGCCACGTTCACCACTAGTTGTTTATCCAAATCTGATGCATTGTCACACTATCCAGCGCTGTGACCTTTACTACATCACATGTATGTAAGAGTGCATATGTGTGCGTACTTTTGCATGTGACGATGAATGAATTTGAGTGTGCTCACATATACGCACGTGTATGTGGATATCTGCTTTGGAGCGTGTGTGAGTGCAGTGTCTCGACTGGCTGCAGTGACCCAGTGGGGCTTTAGTTTGAAATGCAAGCTGACAGGCATGGAGGAAAATGATAGATGTGAGATTAAGCGAAAAGATGGAATGGGGAATGAAAGAACAGTGGCGTAGTCCTAAGCCTCCTGTCAGTGGTAACCTTTGGTGTGGCTTTGGGCTTCTTTGTTGAAGCTGGTCACTCTGTGTTTGTCCAGGGTCCCTGCAGAATTGAGATGGGACAGGGACATCTCATATTGGTGAATGGGTGAGTCTGACAAGGCTTTGTAACACTGAAGGATTGAGACCATCATCTCTTATGTCTCCATTCCCCTTCTCAGGTCTCAAAAACTTGGATTCCTCTAAGCTTTCAGCCTTGATGGTGACATTTGTGATAAGATCAGAAGAGGCAATGTATTTTCACGCTTTTGTGTTTGTCACTGAGACTGCATGTGAGGGTCTAAGCCAAGCATTTTTGCTTTCTCCCCTATACATTCGGCCATAGAGAATAAAATCTCATTTTAGTCTGTCACTTCACTGTCACTCCTCTCCTCCCTCAGGCTACACACTCACTCCCTTTGTCTGTTGTTTATTTTTTAAGCTATTTTGAATAAATCTTTTTTTAATTTAATCCAGTTGACAATAACAGCAGCCGCAGTCCTCGCTTCGTCTCTCCGCGCGCACACACAAAGGTGGAATGAGGAGGCGTGGAGCAAAACTTGTTGAATGTAAATGGCTTGTTGTTTTTCTTCATAACATTGGTGTGCTGTACTGCCTCGGTCAAGAGACAATACCTGACAGTCTGTCTTCTTCATACCATGTGGGAGAAAGTAGAGCCCACTCATCCCTCTTTCAGCCCCTTATAACCATAAGAATTTGCAATAAACTTAAGCAACCCCTCATCTGGTTTATTTATGTGTCTTCATTAATACATTGCACAATATTACCAGCAAACTCTTTTGTACTTAAGTTAAGTCTACAGTGCAGCATTTTTTTAAAACAAGTTATTGTCAAATTAATTGTGATACTTTGGTTTAATTACAGTAAACAAAGACTATGCCAATAGTCACTTTTAGTGTCAAACCATTGCTTCGTCTGGTGAAAGTTGTGGACACAAAATCTGGAAATCCCGCGCAACCTAATGCAATCCAACAGATAGCCCTGCAGCAAAGAATTGCAGGACTATTGCGTTGTGCATTTGGTTTATCATTCACATTACTGAAGAGGCTAAATATGCTGGAGAAAATCCAGCAGGTTTCCTGCAAAATCCACCCTGCTGCTACAAAATGTAAATAAGGTGAAGAGGCAGGTAGAGGCTTTCCATTTTCTTGGCAGTGCTCCTATTTGTTTAAGGGAATGATACTGATGTCCCGAAATTAATGGCGTAATGATTTATTGATGTTTAATTTCGCCAAGTGGTACTTTTAATTACTAAAAATGACAGGAATTAATTTTGCAGGCAAGTTATTGCAAAGTACTTCAGTTGTAGTCATAGAGGTGTTTTTCTCTGAAGTAGTCAGAGGCAGGACAGACTGAGCAGCACGTTGACCCTTCGGTCAGGTGAGGGTGAACCACAATCCCGTAGCTAGGCAACCCAGGCAAAGGGACAAGATGGTGGTCAGCTGAGGAGACAGAAGTCAATAACTGCGTTAAAAGCTCTTCTTTTGGCTTTAAGAGCTTCGCTGTGCTGGCTGTAAAAAGCACACACAGTTCGAGGGACCTGCGTGGGCGCACACATGGACACACAATGCACACACACACACCTTTTAGTGGCTGATTTTGTGACTTTGGTGTATTGGAAATGGTTGGGAAACCCACTCAGCTTTTATTGCTTTTCTGTATTATTCGGGTTTTTTTCATATAGTGAACAGAGATTCCATTTTGGATGAACCTGGTAATTTCAAGGTGTCTCTCTCATAAGAATCCCTGAATCAGTTAACATCTTTCAGCTGCATGTGCTGCACATGTTTGTATGTATATGTATGTATGTATATATATATATATATATATATATATATATATATATATATATATATATATATATATATATATATATATATATATATATATATATATATATGGGACCCGAGCTCGAAGGATGAGACCACCCATGGAGGGTGAAGGACGAAGTTTTTTTTTTTTATATATATATATATGTGTGTGTGTGTGTGTGTGTGTGTGTAAAGAGGGGTCAGAAAGGACATAGACTCCCTTTCCTTTTCCTCTTACCCACTCATCCTTCTTTGTCTCCCTCACTGCTCACTTAGGAACAGTGTTTTCGGTCTTAATTTAAACCTCTCTCACTCACTTGCTCTTTATCATCTGCTTTTGCCTCTCTCCCTCACTCACTTATACGGTCTCTTTCTCTACATTCGTTGGCACTTTTATCCCTCACGCTTTTCTTGATTCAGACTCTCTTTCTGTCCCTTCCTCCCTCTGTCGCTCTCTCTGTCTCTCTCGCTCTCTTATTCAATCTCTTATCCATGCTGATGGATTTCACTGCAGGGGGTCACTCAGGTCTGCTTTTAAAAAGCAGCGTGAGCAAAATGTGTGTCATTTTTCTCCTTAACTGGATCATTTGTATTTATTTACCTCCCTCTGTACTGACGCCTGCCTTAACTAGAGAGAACATGAGGGCTTTTTAAGGGGGAACTGGCACCCACCCCTTAACCCTATTAACCCCCAAGTGGACCCAAATGATGATAAATAGACAATGTGGCGATTGGGAACTCAATCTGGTGGCAAGCAAGGGTAATCCATACTGTCAATGGCGCTTTCGTATGTGTGTGTGTTTTGTGTGTGTGTGTGGGTGAAAGCACGAGTTAGAGATTGGGGGAGATAAATACTGGCAATGTGTGAAATCTGACCAAATCATACCATAAAATAGCTTCTTCCTGTTCTTGGTCAAGTGCTTTTTAATCATAATGGAATGATAAGTCCATTAGTAAAGTCATGTGATGGACACCAAATGGCTTCTTCTAGGATAGGGTTGCTTGGCAAAAAATAACTTTTACATTCAGAACATTCCCATAACAAGGGGAAAGCAGCGACTCCCCAGAATTCGCTGCAACAACTTTTAAAAAATGTGTTTATTGTTTTAAAAAAAATAAGATAAATGTGTTTTGACGTCTTTGTCAAAGGCTTAAGTAGTGTAGAGAAAGGTATTGAACCTTAATGAAGAAAATCCGTCCATAACACCAAGTCTCAAGTCAAGTCGATTTTTATTTATACAGCCCAATATCACAAATAACAAATTTGCCTCAAATGCCCCCTTTTTTAAAACATATTACAGTTTCTGCATTAATCTAAACACACTCATATCACTTTTATTTATCTTTATGTTAATTTTTTAGCTGGTTGTAGCCATCATGTACATATTTATTATTGCTCATCCACTGCTTACAATGTTAGTATCTTAGAGGAAGAAAGCAGTGCTTTAACTGTAGTTGGTGGGAAAACTTTAACAATCCTCTGGAGCCAGTCTGTGCAATCAATAATTCTTTTTGCAGGGGACAGTTTAATGCTATCCAGTATTGGAATGGACAATGTCTGTTTGTCTGTACACCTGCATGTCCATTTGGGCACTTGTGTGTGTATCTGTGTGTCTTTGTCTTTGTTTGGTATCTCAAATTATGACAGATGAACGTACATGTTTCCAGATGTGTCTCACACTTTGTTCAACTATTGAAGCATGTTGTGTTCTTAACAGAGATCTATGAATGTCATTTAAGTGCAAAGGTCTACATTGTTACAGCAGATGGTAGTCATGGTCAATATATGTTGGTTTGAAAAATGTACTGACTCTGTTCCTCTCTCAGTCCATTGACATAACACATGCATATTATATGAAAATTCCAACATCGATCTCAATACGTCCCCCAGATTGCAGTCAATATGTTCTTTGAAGAATGTAGCCATAGCCATAAACCTATCGGAATATGTCCCCTCCATGGAAATGTGCTGACTTGTGCAGCAAGAGGCTTGAAAGAAGGGATTGTATTAAATGATATAGGGACACCTTGAGAAGGGAGACTGTGAGAGGAAGTGGTAATCTGTTCTGCTTTATTACATGTTAAATGGGACACATTCACCCTCTCATATCATTTCTGTCTCCCCCCTCCCCTCCCAACCTTTTCTGTTCTCTCCTAAAGTAAAACTTTACAAAGGAAGTGAGCAGAGAGCTTCAGGAGTGTTATGTGGAGGGTCTTTCTCGGCTTCTCCTACATCTCTCGTCTCCACTCTTCTTTCTCTATAGACACCCCTCTTCTTCTATTCTTTTCTACGCTTTCTTTTCTGTCCTCTGTCTCACAAACACACATTCTGTCTCAGTTTCTCTAGTAAAGCCTCTTTTCTCAATGGAGTGTCCCCCTCTCTCTTTCACATCTGCCCCCCTCCTCTCTGTCCTGTCCTCTATTCTCTCTTTCCCTCTCTGCTATGTGATTTATGATGCAGAGCAGAGAAACTGTAATGTAGATATATAAACCAACCTTACTCCCCGTTTCATTCCTATCAGCGGATCAAGGCAGTAGGGACTTGCTTGGTGTGTGTATATGTTGGGGGTGGGGGCTGGGGTTGATAAGGTGTTGTTATAGAGACCTTTAGTGCTACTGATGGCATGAGGCGAGACCCCTATATGACTATGTTTAGATTTACTGTCTCTGGGGTACAGCGGTGCAGCGCACACACACACACACACACACACACACAGGGAGGGAATAAAGGAGAGAGGAATACAGGGAAGATAGATGGGGGGAAAGGGAGCGAAAGAGAGGAGGGGGTGGGACATTTATTGGCAATGGCTGCTTCTATAACCTGTAGAATAATCTATTGATGTATATGTGTAGACATTTATACTGTAGCATTATAATTTTTCGAGTGTGGGTAGTATGTGTGGTTAACTGATGAGCTTATTTCGCTTGATGGGGTGACAAGATGAATCTAAGCGGTCAGGAAATAAGAACAAACTAAATTCTGCCAATTATGGTTTTCACATTTAAATTCTGTATAGCTTTACATTCTCAAACCTCAAAAAATTATTCAAATTAAACAGTCTGAGAAGGAAAAATACTATTCATTTGAACTGCTCACTGCTCATGGACAAGCACCCCTTTAATGAGGGGTCATAAGTAGACATTGCTTCATTATCAGTCACTAAACTGGACATTGATCATTACATCTCTGCCATACTTGAAATAATTGTGCAATATTCTGTGTAATACTCCTGTGCAATATTTAGTTTTTCCTATTTATTGATATTCATACCTCCATTACTGCTGTGCAATATCCACTGTCTCATAATAATCTTAATAGGCTACACTTAACTCGACAGTACATGCACTACTACTTATTACTTATATTATTACATTGTATTATTATACCGTATTATCATCATCAACCGGTAAACCCACTTGATACTTCACACTTATTTTATTTTATACTTATACCCACCTCGTACTTAATTTATTTTCTGACCTGTTTATAGTGTATTGTATTATATTTTTTGCTAGTACTTTTTCCTGTGTGCACTGACATAAAGGCGAGCTGCTGTAACAAAGAGTTTCTCTTTGGGGATCAATAAAGTATTTCTGATTCTGATATTCTGATTTCTGATTAAAAGGGGTTAAAAGCAAAAGAGGTTGGGAACCACTGGCCAATACAAAGAGCACTGTGTCTTATTCTACTGATAACAGACCTCATACATCACAACCTGTTAACCAAAACTCAAATTCTACATTCAAACCAAATCATGGCTGAACAAATGTCAAAATGCTTCTGACCCTCACACCTTTTTTCATTTCCTGTAAATCATTTAAACATAGCTTAAAAAGAGGTTTTGCTTTGGGAATGCAATAGTCTCAATGTTTATGGATGCCTTACTGCTCAGGTTACATGGGAACTGGATGATTCAAAGTTTGTTTTTGACTATATTTGTAATTATACCTCATGATTCCCACAGTGGAAGAATCTACTGTGTATCCGCTCTGCAGCGTTTTACTCCTGATACTCCTGATCCATCTTGCTCTGAATTCAACATGAAGAACCTAATGTTGGTCTTCTTTTTTGTCGTATTTGATATAGCTATGTACGGAGTTATTGTTGGACTAAAATCCCCCCTAGCTTGCCTAAAGCCGAGTACAATAACTATGTATTTCCATAACTAGCCTGAAAGAATTTGGTGATTACCTGAGGCCAATATCAAAACAAAAAGCTTCTTTTTTCAGATAGTATTGATCAGTTTTGAAATGACCACATTCGAGTGTGTTACATGAGTATATTATTTATTCTGATATATTGTATATTGTGACTTTATATTATTGAGCCAAAAATGTGGGTAAATGTCATACATTAAAGGTTACAAAAAAAGGTAATATTCTGGTGGTTATGGTTTATAGCATATTAATGATATGACATTTCTGTCATTTTTGCATCTGCTCTCCCTGCTGCATAGCACTACAGCAGTCATGCTATAGTAAATGACACAAGGGCACCTAATGTAAAACTGAGGAAGAGGGGAGGGTTGTAGTCTTCCCAGCTCTGTGTGGTTGGTGGCAGGAACTTAATGTTAATCTTAATGATAGATGATAGAGGATGCAGCGTGTCACTACAGAGTGTGTGTGTCAGTGTTATTCTCTCCATGATTAACTCAACCACTGTCTCAGCCCCTTCCCCATAGAGAGAGCCAGAGAGCAAGCAAAAATAGAAGTGCCACCGTCTAGTTCCTCATCAAGAAATGCTCTTCATTTCTACCCCCCCATCCTCTTTCTATCCCTCCCTTCCCTCCCCTCCTCTGTCCTCTTTTCTCTCTCTCAAAGGCCATTACTGGTGATAAACACTGTGGTTTGTATCAGCAGGATGCACCTGGCATTAACACGAATGCTTAAGAAAGTAATTAGTGGGTGTATGTGGCTCCCCTCGTCCCTGTAGATGCCCATAGGCGGTGTAATAAATGAGCGCCAGGATCCATAGGAATAGAATGGCAGCGATTTCTGCTAGCACTGCTGTCATCGTTCAATACCCTGACGCAGAGCAATGGCCTTGTCATGCCTCGTAGCAAATTACTGAATTTCTCCCCAGTGGATCCACAAATGCAGAACCTTCTCTATACCAAACATCTTAATGCTTCAGTCTGTGCTCAAAGTAGTAAGACCTACCATCATCCAAAATTAAAAGAAATAGTTCCACATTTTGAGAAATATGCTTATTCACTTCCTTGAGTTAGCTGACAAGATGGATAGCACTCCCATGTCTGTACAGTGCATATATAGAAGGTACAACCAGCAACTGGTTAGCTTCGCAACAAGACTGGAAACGGGGGGGAACAGCTAGCCTGGCTCTGTCCAAAGCTGACAAAATCCACCTAACAGCACCTATGAAGCTCACTAATTAACATGTTATATCTTGTTTGTTTAATCCGTACAAAAACTGAGGTGTAAAAATGACAAGTTGTGGTCTTACGGTTCACAGTAAGCCACTGTGCCCAGTCAAGAAATGGTCGTACTTCCAGTCTCTGGCAAAGCTCAGCTAATGCTCTCCTGGATGTAACTTCATATTTACCGTACAGACATGAGAGTGATATAGATCTTCTCATCTAAGTCTTGGCAAGAAAGCGAATAAGCATATTTCCCAAAAACTATTCCTTTAAGTATCCAAGTTTACCATTTTCACCGTATTGTGAGCATCAGATGGTGATTGATTAACTGTATTGACTCATCACACTACTGTTGAAGTTGTTGAAGGTGTGGAGAGAGCACCTCTCATGTTGTCACAAATTATCACTGACCTGCACTTACAAGGACTATAGATTTTTCTGTCCTCCTTAACAAACAATGTGGTGATGCACATATGTACACATCTCCACTGCACCAGCTTCCTACTGCGTTTCACCCTGGGAAATGACCCATGCGACCAATCCCCTGCTTTGTATCCAACATGGGGGTGCTGATGGGGGTAATTTCTCACTCCAGGGGGCAAATCAAACATCTGATTCTGACTACAGGGGCTCGACTCACTTCTAATATTCCTTTGAGATCTCCAGAGTTGCTGATGGGCAAAATGTCTTTCTCTTTCACACCCATGCAAGGCATTTAGTGAAGCAGATGGAGTGTCCTGAGCACTGGTGTGAACAAAACGATGACACCACCATTAGCATAATAGCCCTAGCATGTGCATGTGTCATCATTATGGGTTTTTATGGGGTGTGTGAAGAGACAGACAAAAGCAGTTAACATTGGGCAAGGCACCAGGGCTGGTGGTACATCCCACTACTTAGATTGACTAAAGGATCCAACCCTTGCATACGTCTAACGTAAGAGTCCCATTTAAATGCACTGAAGTTTAGCATTTACCATTAGAAGTTTTAGCATCTGGATCATACCAGCTACGACACCAGCACTAAAGATGTAGCAGGCCTCAAGGACAGACTTGAGCGTGCAAAGCTAGTGATGTGTACCCTATATCCAGACATTAGCATTCACAGTCTACAACAACAACCTTCTCTTGGATGCTAAAAGATTGAATTTTAGACCAGTTCAAGGTGACAGCTGCCCAGTATTTAATGGTTGACACTCTCAGGGAGCCTTCCTTCATCAATGGATGGATTCACTGGTGCCTAGAGTGATCGATACTCTCTTCAGTGGGGCCTTTTTAAATGGTTTTTAGGGGTAAGACATAAGAACTAGGACTAATTCCCCAGTAAGGTATACTTGGCATGCAGGCCATTTTAACCTTATTATCATTGTCACATTGTAACAAGTAAGCGTTATTGTTTGTCTACATTAAACCAATGCCATTTTATTGTTTTCTCTGCATTACACATTGATTTGTTAGCTTCTCTTCTATGCAGTCCCATAGCACTGATGAATTTCCCTTTTGAGGCGATGAAACCATTGTTGGAAGCTTTATTTGACACCTCTAATTGTCCGTTTTTAGAAAACCCTCAGGCCTCTCTGTCAATGGATTGACCTTTGACCTTCCTTCCAGTCTTTACAGTATATTTGATTCTTGCTTCAGGTATTTTGGACTGGAATGACAGTAGTAATAGAAAAGGAAGAGGGTGTACACACACTGTCGACTTCAGTATAGCTCAGTGGGCTCTCTTGAAATAAAAATGACCATCGATATGCTCATTTTCCAAACCAACAATACGTGTTTATTCCTCTTTTCTTGTTCTAGATTTCTATATCTCATACTCATTTTGTCAGTTCCTCTGTATTACCCATCTTTTATGCATTCTTCATTTTCTGTCCACCTTTTGACTCTTTCTCTCTCACACATTTATCACTCAGTCCTTTTCTTACACTTGTATCCCTTTCCCTTAACTCTCATCCCTCACACTGTTCCTCCTGCCCCATGTTCCCCTCCTCTTTTACACCATATTTTCCCCTGTTTTCACATTATTTCTTTCTCCTTCTCACCCCCACAGGCGGTATGAGATGTATCCTGTGTGTGCAGACTTGCAGGGCCAGATCCTTGCATGCTACAGAGAGAATGTTGGAAAAACCCTTCACTGCTCCAACATAGCAGCCCTTTACCTACAGTGTGTCAACAACAACAAACAGGTGCGTATTTACGGAACAAAGCTTTGTGTCTTTTATCACTTTTCATATGTCATTTGGACATAATTTGCTACACTTACTAGCATCTTTTGCATATGAATATTATCTATATGTGTATTGCATGCTTGTTAAGTGAAATGAATGGGCATTTCATTGTGTGTAATTGTACTCTTTGTACATGAGGAAAATACTTCCTTTAGCTTTTAAAACCCTCCAAAATAACAAATTTTTCCCCCCTCTGAAAAGAATGACAAGTATGTGCATGCACCCTCATGGACAGATGATATGTAAGTTGGGGCGCCGCCTAATCCTGTATTGTAGCTTTTAATTGAATTGATGCGTGTATTACAAAGTAGCCCCGTGTGTGTTAGCTACAGCATACGTCATTGGGCTCATAGAAGTGTATAGTAGTTACAGTAGAGCAGCCCTTCCCTTTTTAAATATCTAAATGAATTAATATAATATACGCACACATACACACTAGCATCCATTTACATGCGCCGGCTCCTTGCTTTTAGACAGGAGAATATAATTTCCAATGGGCTACTGGCGCCTGAATAAAGCTCACTCTAAATAGCCAGTTTAAACCTTACGATCTATTTCCATAATACCTACTGACATAGGCGTTCCCCCGACTGTCTCTGTGTGTGTTTTAATGTAATAAGACCAAGGGAGTAGCCGCTGCTAGTTGGATACCATTGTCCTCTCTGGAGCTCTCTCTTTTCATTGCCAAGTGCTAATGTTTTTCTGCCCTCTGTCTCCCACGGTCACACACTGTATGGTAATAGTAATGTCACTCAGGTTGATATTAACTTGATTCCCCCCTCTCTCACTTTGCAGTATGTAACATCCATTGGCCCCAACAAGGCTCAATTTACATTCATGGAGCCTTTCTATTAGATTTTTTTTTACAATTGCATTGTTTTGTCGGAAATGTGGAACACTGAGTTTTGTGTCTCTCGCTCACCCTCGTGGGTATTGGTATTAGATCTAAAAGTCAGATGCTGGCAGATTTTTAAGCTATACATCATGTAAATAGCACAATGTTTTATTCATTGTGTGGATGTGTTTGTGTGTGCGTTTAAGGAAGCTACCTGTAGCCTCGTCAACATGCAGCAAGGGTACGTTCACAGTCCGGATGCTGTTATGATGTTGTAAATTGTTTGGAAGCAAGCCTGAGACGATATGGTAATCCGCTTGTGTTTATCACCCCGCGGCAATCACAGCACACTCCTGTTCGTCTGTGCTTATCTGTCTTAGACTTTCTTTTAAAGTCATTAGGTGCAAAGAAAAAACTGTTCTGTGATAAGGCTTTAAAGGAATAATATGCAGAATTACACAGCCGACAAAATAGGGGGAAGGAATGAAGTAGGATTGATATGAGCTGATGCAGCTTCATGATTAGGATGTTTACACAGCTTTATCAGAGCTAAGCAGGAAGCTGTACCGAGAACAAATGTCAAAGGACATGACTTTGACCTCTGGAGGTCAGAAGATCCAAACATGCCCTCTTACCGTCTATGCCGTCTCTCATCCTTTCTGTCAAAGACACGTGATAGCATAGCTCAGACACTTTTCAAAAAGCAAAATCTCTTTACCCTTCTTCGTCCTTCCCCTTCAAATCTTAAATTCAACTAAAAACTGTGGCCCCGTGGGTTTAGATAGGCATGTCCAAGATGCCATCTCACTGAGGATAAAAACCAAATGCCCCAAATCTCAGTTTTACAATATTGACCCCTCGCCTGGAGTCAGCCAAGACAGAGCCGTTGTCAGCAGCTCAGCCTTTGTCACTGATAATTAGCGTTCTTATCGCCAGTCAGTGATAACATTTAGACCCACTTTCGCTCTCTTTTGTGGCCTCTGTGCCCTGCCACCATTCCTCCTTCACTCCCCCCATCCACTATCCCTTCATCCCTAGTCACATTTCTAATGCATTCAGCACTTAACAGGTCCAGATAGCAAACTGTGAGGAAGAGGCAGTCGAAGGACAGATAAAGTCTCTTTCAGTCTCCCTCTATGAAAAAGAGTTTATCATGGACCAGGCCGATCTCGCCATCCACTGCTTGCCTCCTCATTCCATATTCTCGCCGCATGAGCGCCTCTTGCTCCCTATCTTTTCCTTCTCCACTTCATTTTTTAGACTGACCCTTCCATCTCACTTTTACTCTCAAAGGGCCAAGCTAGATCCCTGTTTGTGGTTTCAGCGGATGTTATGTTTGCAAGGATAGAAATAAAACAGGAGCTGACTCATATAACTGCTTCAACATCATCTTTAAATATTGACATTTAAATCAAAATTGCTCACGATAAAGTATATTTTAATGATTTAATTTGTCCTTTTAATACTTTATAGATGTCAGTAAATCTTGTCTCAGTATTGTTGCCTTCGATTTCATAGATGTGTTTAAGAGAACATGTGAGAACACATCGATATTGCAATAAGAAACACGAGCAGTTAGACAGCCATCAAGGTTTTAAACAAACCCCCAGGTTATTCACAATTACCTGAAAGGAAAAAAACAAATGTCAAGCCCACAATTAAATGTCTTAACAAAACAAAGAAAAGTTTAGTTGCAGCCTGTAGTGATTTTACAGTTCATAGATGGTCAAGTTCAAAATCAAGTTTGATGAACACGTTCGTTCATTTGCGTTACAGTAATCCAATTTTGTGTGTATTACTAGTAGCCTAATTGCTTCCTTTTTGTTTTTAATAATCAGTTTTACTTATAAACAATCCTATATTTAATGCATGTATCTTTTCCCCCTACAGTCTTCCTTGTGGCTCTTGTAAATCCCATCTGCGCTGTGTTTACGCCTCTTTTTCAGAAATTATATTTATAGTTTTTTTGTTATTTGACAAGGCAATAAACACCATAAGAACACACAACAATCAGCAAAGCAAGTAAATACACAACAGCATTCGGATTCTTTACAAGCCACAGGGTGAGATGCTCAAAGTAGGCCCAGAATGGAGACAAGGTCACATAAAAACATTCAGGTTTTCCACAGGAGCTGAATTTAAGTTTCTCAATTTTAAGGCAGCCTAATAAGTCTCTGACCCAATGATTGTAAGAGGGCAACAAGGTAAGTTTCCAAATGTGCAAAATTACCCGTCATTTAGAGTGGCATATGCTACTGTATCAGATTGAGCATGTGATAATGGACCGCCCACTGGTAGAATCCCAAAGATAGCCGTACGGGGGCAAATACAAAATAGATCCCCAGAAATCTGAAAGTTTAAGGCATGACCAAAATTGGTGAAATAAAGTGGCTGGTTCCAGTTTACAGCAAGGGCAGGTAGGGTTATAATTAGGGACAAATGATCTTCTTGCTAAATACAGCACGTGTGTTTGGGGCAGACTGTGTCACATCTCAGTAAATAAGGCCCTCAGTGTTTCTGCTTTCAGTTACATTCATTCAGTCACAGTGGGCCCCTGACTCAGTTTTTAGCGCCACAACAATCTCTGGCCTCATGTTACCTTACATAGAAATGACTCCAATAAGCAGCGAGGTACGCAGTTTTTAAATTTGCCATCCGATCAGGATCGGCAGATAACCTGAGCTGAGGAATCGGTATTGGGAGAGAAAAAGTTCTATGGATGCAATCCCTTAAAGACATGAGATGATGAGACAAGTTGTAAACAAGTCAATAGTTTAGCCAGTTCTAAACCACATTGTTTGGAGGTAAAAAAAACAAAAGTGAGGACACCTGAAATGTCAATAATAATCTCCCAATGCGTATACGTGTGTTACGGCAAGTACGGCAGGTCAGATTTTAACCAGTAAAATCTCTAATGTTTGTTGTCCTTTCGGAATTCATCGTAGCGATGTTGCCATGTTCCCAGATCTCAGCAGTTACTTTAGTACTGTAGATACAATGTTATCATAACCAACAGAAATGATGGCTGGAATTAAAAAAAATAAGGCCCGAGTTCTAATAAACTGGAATTATCCTTTAAGTGATATCTTTAAAGTCTGCCCCTTGTCCTAACCTGGATTTCACAGTGTAGTAGACTGTTTGGCAATAATCATTTCATGGGCAGATCAATGGGCACAAAATAAACTCAGATTCCTTTGCAGAAATGAAATGTTACTGACATGGGTCACAACACCATTATTAAGTTGGTCAGTGAGGAAGAAGATATTTTTCTTTCTTTCTTCCTTACCTAATTCCCTTCCTTATGTCCTTTGTTTCTTCTCCTTCTTTTCTTTCACTCTTCTCCTCTTTGGCAATTTTCATCCAGTGGCATCAGCTGCAATAGGCCGGTTCAAATGGTTATTGACAGGTAGTGCTGGGGATTTGTGGTCGCACTTATCGCTAACATGGAATCCACTGCCCTCGGGTCTTTTCTCTATTTCTCCAACTCACTCCAGCTTCTTCCCTTTTATTGTACTCAAGCCTTTCTCTCTCTGTCTTGTCTCTCCTGTGTTTCTCTTCTGTTTGTTTGTCCATTTAGATCTTTTTTTTTATTTTCATCTCCATCTCTCTAATGCACTTTTCTCTCTGTTTTTGTCTGCAGAACAAGTTGAGGGCCGGGAGTTAAGGAAGAGAGAGAAAGAAAAAGGGAGCAATGAAGAGTTTATGGTGGGATTACTTATTATCGACCGACTGACAGACAGACCAAACTGGAGTGGAGGAAGTGAGGAATGAGTCAGCACCAAGACACACACCCTCAAAACCCTGTGGTGAACCGAACCAAACCAGACTAGATGCACCGAACACAGCAGCCTGAGAGAGAAATAAGACGAGACGAGATGTTTTCCCCATGATACTTATCGCCTTCCCCACCTCTCTTACCTTTTGTCTATCTCTCCTGTGAGTATGTAGGGAGGCAGTGACACTGTCTGCTGTTTTGAAGAGACAGCAGGGACCAACAGGACCCAGCAGGTCTGAGCTTGACCCACTAGAAGGACAGTAAAAATTAACTGGAACAACCTCTAGAAAGCAAGCCACCTCTGTCACAGGCCACTTGGACCCATCCCCTCTCACTCCAGCACCGTTAGGAAAATAAAAGTCTATTTTTACGAATAAAAGTCAGTCCTATTTTGTTGTCCATAATTCACTGTTTTCCTGCTCCTAATGCACTATCCTGTACACAAATACACATGTACGCATCTGTTTCCTCTTTGCATCTGTTCTTGTGAGTTTGTGTTATGTTAATAATGTCATGATCTGCATGTTGAGTATTCACCCAGACCAACACTTGTGACAATGTCTGATCAGAGGAAATAAAAGACGAAACGATGCAGGAACTGTTGTTGAACTTTTCTCCATAAATATTCAGTGGGCGCCGTCTCTCAAGTGTGTGTGTTTGTGTGTTTTATGCTAATTACAGCAAGCATTGTACATCTTTGATGGATACGCGGCCCTCGTGTTGTCACGACGACATTTTGCCAAACGGAGTGAATGAGCCCAAGAGAGGGGGACTGGAGCGTGGGGGAAATATTCGTCCCAGATGTTCTGGTTCATAATCTATCTTTCTCTCTGTTTCTCTATCTGTCTCTTTCTTTCTTTATATAGATCTGTTGTGCATATCCTCTGTGCACTCTAGCTAGTAGGTGAAAGAGCAGGGAGCTCTACCTCTTCCTTATCCCCTCACTGTCCCTCTTTCCATTTACTTTTCTACTTCTTTCTGTCTTTCTCTCCCTCTCTTTTTCCTTTCTGGAGTGTGTTTCTTCTCTGCTCAGTCTCCCAGGCTAATGTTGCCTTGGAGGAGACGGCTTCTCTACGCTGTCTGCACTCTGCCAGACTCTCCGGGTTGGGCTTAACTGGATAGACAGACACAGTATGTATGTATGTGTGTGTGTGTGTTTGGCTTGACAGTGTGTGTGTGGTGGGTGAGGTAGTAATGCAGCCATCCACACACTTTTTATGCTCTGTGTGTGTGTGTGTGGGGCGTCTGAGGGACACCGTCTGGGTTTGATGTGGAGGCAGGTGATCGCAGAGGAGACGTTATCTTAATTCTGCATCAGAAGAAGAAAGTGTGTGTGTGTGATGGACAGAGCAAGAGAGAGAGGGAGAAAGCCAGTCTGTGTGTTTGTGTGTGTGCGTGCAAGCATGTGATTCATTGTGACTAATCCCCCTATGTCTGTCAGTCAGCTGTCCTTTTGCATTTTGACTTTTGGAGGCTCGAAGGGGTGAGGGGTTGACTTCTATTATACAGCGGGTGTGCGCGCGCGCGTTGGAGGGGTTTTCTAAAGGTTGGGGATAATGGGTATTGGAGTTCATGGCAGGTGTTTCTCCACAGAAAAGGCTATTTTTTCCTTCTTTTTTCTCCCCACTTGTTTTTCCCTCTGTGCCTCTGACACAAGCTGCACGACTCCTCTATCTGACCCGGTACCTCCGAGCCAAGATAAGTGATTTAACGGTGTATTCTGTCTGAAATGAGATTATATCCTCTCTAATATAATTAAAGGATGATTAGAAAATCATGAGATCCAAACATGGGGCTTACCTTTTCCTTTTAAAGGCCTGCACCACGACCTCAACAACCTTTTTAAAGTTACAAAGTAGAGTTGCTAGTTCTCTTTCCTCTTCTAAAGTCGCAAAGAAGAATCATTTTGAGAGCATTTTTCTTCTTTAGTTCAATGCATTTCCTGAGAAACAGTATGTTAGGGAAGAACATAATGCAATTCAAAAATGATGTAGTGCTGTATTAGCTGGAGTTTATATACACGCCTCCTGAAGCTACTTAAAATCTACCATTTATCAGGTGGTAGGAGTAATGAGATTTTGATGAAAGGGAAGATTGTATAAATAAAGGAATAAGTGGTTGTAGTAACAGAGTGAGCTAAACGGACTATTTTTTTATTTTATTTTTTTTACATCTGAGTGTGACTTCAACAAGTGTAGCTGAGATGTCGTTGAGCACTCAATCAAATTTCTTTAGAATAGACAGGTGAAAATAGAAAAACATCAGGTTATAAAATAAATAAAATAAACTGATGCAAAACACAAATCTCATTTCAGGATATCTATTTATCAAAACTGTGTGAACTCTGAGCAGCCATTCACATGTGTTGCGTGTTACTTGGGCAATCTGCTCTGTTTGATTTCACTAGTGGGTCATACAGCATTTAAGAATATTTTCTTTCCAATCAAAGTGAGAAATAATACATGATAGTAGTAGGTGAACAACAGTAATGAATTTTTATCCAAATATATTTAGCAGTAACATACCCAGTAACTTTAAACCAAAGATTTTCCTCCAATGCTTGTTAAAGCATTTGCAAAGGCTATGGATGTTGAACGTGTGACTTTTCCCTTTTTTGTATGTTTCTATTTCAATCTTGATTTTAATTGTAATATTTCCTGGAGTTTGCTAATACCTCAAGAACATCTTTTATCATGTAGTCCAAAGTATTCTTCTCTGACTGTTTCTTCAGTCTGTCTACCATGCATAAATGAAGTGCCCAGCCCTATCATGACTCATACATTTACAGGCTCCATTATTTCCTGACAACCTTCTTTTTCATCATCATCTTCAAGGCAATGCAAATTGTTATGATAATTCTTTTAGTTTGGTAGATAACGGCATTTGAGGGTCAGCACTGCTGTCACACATGGAGGTCAGGTCTGTCTCGTTATTAGCCACTGATTTGACACACCGGGGAGACGCCAAAATACTGAGAAATCACAGTCATGCACAGAAAGAAAATGTGGGGTACATTCACAGTGTTGAGAAAATCAGCTGTGATGAAACTACTTCCCCTCAAAAGAAAGAGGCGTGTGGTCAGAATCCAGCCAACTAATCTCATTAACACAACGGTGTCAGTGTCAATCTCACCGGCTACAGTGAGCTAGAAAAGGTTTGTAACATTGTTAATGTCTCTTACCTATGACTCACTGTCCACCACCAGACCTTGCACAATGCTTTAACAAGGTATAAGAATTCATAACTTAGATAAATGCACAGAGGAAACACGCATACAAAACAAAGGAGAGACCTTGGATATTTGCAACTAGCACTCAGACCACTACAGAAATGTTTTAATTCAAAGCCATCACAGAAAAAAACATGGACAGAGACAAACTTACAACGCTTCAAATCAGTGACGGCCTGTTCCTGGATCTCTCTACACACCTTTTGTTTCTTATTGACTTTTATGTATCTCATATTGTAGGTACCCTTAATGTACAAGCCCTTTCACTATGCACCTCTAGCCATGCTGTATGCTGTTTTGACTGTTGTGTATATCAGCTTCTGTCAGTGTGGCTTTCACTGTCTCTGTAAGTGCTCTGTACCATCTATCTCTGTATGAACAGTGAAACTTTGTCACTGTCGCTAACAACAGTTCCTGTATTGGACTGTATAAACCAATTAGGATAAAGCTACAATTTCATTTCAATGCTTTTATGAGATTTCAGTCCTACAGTGCCTCTGTTCTCTAAAGAAGCTGACTCGGGAAAAAAAAAACCCTACCAGAATGCACTCAACTCTGCAATACAAAAGACAACATCCTCCACCATGATGACTAATCACATTTGATTTAATGACCTTCTCTGAAGAAAAAATAGCTTTTCTCTTTTAAAGTTTTCCCCACACACTCTTTCCGTCTCTTATCCATCTGCACGTCTCTTTGTGCCTTTTAGTGTCCACACAGTCTATCCTCATTCTTGTGTTTGCATTTACTCTCCTTTTTTGTTCTTTTGTTCTGCCTCACTCTCCTTCTGCTCTTTTTCTTACTTTTTTCCACTTCTTTCTGTCTCTCACTCTCGAACTCATCAAGGATACTGAGGAATAGGCCGGCAGCCTGAGGGGCGGATCTGTTGGCGGTGATTGGCTCCCCTTGCTTGCCAATGAGGTGTGAAGCGTCTGCCACGCTGCTGTAACTCTTCTCTGAGGGCCACCCTCGCCTTCTTGTGCGTCCACACACACACAGTTTCACACAATATGCTTCAAATAGATACAAGCGCCTGACAAATGCATTTACCCGCACAAATTAAAAACACAACAGAAGACAATACAAAAATGTGATTATGTTTCTGTTTAGGCAAGGACACCTCGTCTCATTTGGACTTCAGTAAGAGTGAAGACACACACACAAAGAAATGTTCTTGGTTGCCAGCGATGCCAGTGGGGCCTGCAGATGAGAGTAGACCGTCATACACTCTATTCTAGTAATGGGTAGGCAGATGGCAGGCTGCTCTGTAGCCTCTGCTTAGGCTGATGGCTCTATTCATCAGGCTGCTCGCCCTCCCTGCAGCCCTGCATCAGGCTACAATTTATAGTTCTCTCTCTCTCCCTCACACTCCCCACTGCTATTCTCTCTTGCTGTTATTTATTTGTACTTTTTTGTTTTAGTCTGCACCTCTTCTCTGAGTCTGTGCTGGTGTCTGTCTGCTTGGCACCATAAAAGGCTGTTTCATTCCAGCTAGAAGTTCTGCTGCTGGGGGAGTGAGTTACTGGCTCTGTCTTAGAAAGCGCTGCTACCTTCTTGTCTTTTTTTTTTTTTTTGGCAGACTGAAGTTTTGGTCAACACTTTTTGGAGGCAGAGCTGCTTGGTGGCAGAGTGGTCTCATTGGACTGAGTCAAACTTTAGTGGTTATTGAGCCAAAGCCAGTTTACTGCAGTGTTAAGTTTATCTACCTTGAAATAAAAAAACAAGGATTTCTTTTTATATTTGATATTTTGTGAAGAACGCTTGTTTGTTTTCTTGCCAAGAGTTATGTAAGATAAGAGATTAGATCAATACCACTTTAATATCTGTACACTAAACATGCAGTCACCAACTGGTTAGCTTAGCTAGCTTACCATAAGACTGGAAACAGGGGTAAACAGCTAGCTTTGCTCTGTCCGAAGGTAACAAAATCTGCTTACCAGCACATCTAAAGGTGGACCATTTCTTGGCCGGGAGCATTAATGTTGTAGGCACATTTTGTTACCTTTGGACAGGGCCAGGCTAGCTGTTTCCCCCATTTCCAGTCTTTATGCTGAGCTAAGCTAACTGGCTGCTGGCAGTAGCCGTATATTTACCAGAGAGATATGAGAATGGTATCAATCTTCCCATCTAACTCTTGGATAGAAGGCAAATAAGTGTTTGCCAAAATGTCAAACTATCTAAAAGACATAAATGATCACTGCTCCTGTTTAATTATGTTTGACTTTGGTAGCTTATGGATGGAAAGTCAGCAGTGAACAAAGTAGGAGTGGATAGCCATGAACTAGTGCTGCTAGTTTTTTGGAGGAACGATTAGAAAAGGAGGGAAACAAAAAACTATCTATCCCCCTGTAATGCACAATGTCTGCTGTACTAATAGCTTAGCAACTATATTAACATCATATATAAATGAAAAAAACTCAGCAGATTGCATAAGTAAGTTTAAGTGCTTCTCTTTTCTTGCCAGAGGTTAATTTGACCCCGCAACAGCTTTTTTAATTGGTAACAGTTCTGTTATGAGGACAACAAGTACACTATGTCAATTAAATGAGCTTTAATTATCTATAAATCACAGGCTTGCTGTCCTGGTGTGGAAAAGCTACGGAGATAAAGAACTATCTGTTGAATAAGTGATAGAATACAAGCAAAGGAAATAAGAGGAAAAGATGGAAGAATAAAAATATGATGTAAGGGGGAAAGTTTGTAACAAATACATGGTTGATCTATATCATGAAAGCTGATTAAAAGATTTGACATCAGCTATGCGATGGATGGCTGTGTGTGTGTGTATGGAGGGAGACAGAGGCAGTGAGTGAGAGCTTGGCTTTGACTCTCAGTTTCCCATCAGAGATAAAGCGGTAATGAGGCCCTGAGCTGCTGCGCTGAGGAGACAGTAGGACCCCCAATGGAGGAGGATGACCTCGAAAACCATGAACACACACTCGTACACACGCACTCACATCCACAAACAAAAAAGCAATCAAACTCTTTGTTACTGTAAAAGTTCACTGGGATCTGACAGTTTTGTTCCTGTGTGAAATCCTTTCACTTACAAAAAGGTGCCATGGTGCTGTGATGGTAATGGATTTTAATCTCAAAGACCAGAAAAATACAAACCCCAGTACCTTACAACACAATCCATTTAAACAGACTTGCAGTCACTTATATTTTTTGTAAAAATTAAAACATTAAATTTGTATTAAGACTTTCAGAGGAGTGTTGATTCAACTTCATGGGAATTTTTGACGCCATGTTTTGTGATGGTTTTGTGCTGTGTATACAGTCCATTTACTATAATTCAGGTTCATGTTGCCTGGTCAGTTGATGATAATTTCATGATGGTACAGGACGATGGTGCTGGTAGCTTCGGAGACCTACTACTACTTTGTGGACTGACGCGTTAGACAGCAGTCTCTACCACTGTCCTCAAAACAGCAAATGAGGGAATGTCTTTTGGATGAATGGCGGTCATCCCTCCAGCAGTTACATTTTAACCCTTTAAACTATCCATCCATCCATCCATTCATTTTCTGCCATTTATCAGTGGGGTTCCAGATCCCGATGACATATATAATCTCTCCAGCGTGTTCTGGGTCTACCACCAGTTGTACATACCTGGAAAACCTCATTTTAACTTTCATTTTAATGACTAGAAATCCAGGTAGATCATCACATTGATAGTCCTTTAAATACAGTATTGCAATAACAAATAGAAAAATCTCCACCAGTTGATGAACTATCACCTCATGGTGTATATTGTCATATCACCCAATCCTACATGGTAGGGTTTTGTTATATTATAACCCTGGCACTTTTTGTAAAGAAAATCCCAACTACTAAAAGTGAGAAAAGCAGTACAGTAGGTTTCTATGTATTCTTTATGAGCTGATACAGACTGAATGGACTATAGGCCTAACAAAGATGTCCAGAAGCAATAAGTTACACACATGTGAAGGTTAGATACTCCCTACATGTTAGAGAAGCATATGACTACGCCATAAGCCAGTGGCTACTAAACCTGTTACATGGCCCTGCATAAGCCTATCCATCCGTGACCTGCGAGAAGCCAGTTTAGACTAATCCCCACAACTGTAAAAAATGTTTTCTCATCCTTCAGAAGAGGATTTAAATTACTTTACACTTACAACTTGTGCTGTGGCTTGCCTGCGACGTGGTGTGCAGCTGGTGCCTGGAGCATTTCTGTTGTTAATTTTGTCCACAAGACCAACACACTTGGGTGACCGGGACCCATTTGTATATAGCATGCCTCCCTTATGAGACCTACACATGCACACACTTAAATGTACTTTATAGTAGCCTTTTTATTGTCATGTGAGATGTTTTAGCACATAAACACATGCAGATGAGGTTAAACACACACACACACCTGAACACCTGTTAACACAAATACAAGTACACAGAGAAAGTGAATACAGGGACACACATTGTTATTTATTATTTACAATATGACTGTCTCATGCACATGCACTCTCTCACATTGCAAAGGGCTGGAGGGCAAACAGGAGATATTGCACATTAAACGCACACATACATACACACTAAAGCATGCTTTTGTGTTTATAATTTGGCATTGAGCTTTCGTGTTGTATTGATTGTTGTGTGTGTGTGTTTCTGTGTGTGCACATGCATGTGTGTCAATTAGTAGTGATGGCACACATTTTCAAGATTGCTTCTCACCTGCCGTATAACTCTAAATCCATAAGATGCACTGGGCCAGAACCGTCTGGAACAACATTATGGTAAATACATACTGTAAATGTTACATACAATCTAAAGTAATGAAATTAATCCACTTCAACATTGTGGTGTAACTTCTAGCAGGATTATGTACTCAACAAATTAGAATATAGTACCAACCCATGGCCTGCCCTACCCACACATGGTGTCTGGGTTTGGTCTCCTTCAAAGTTACGAGTTTAACAACTCTTTTCTAATATATACCATGGTTATTCACCAGTTTTTCTTTTCTTTATCAGGGTGGCCTGTCACAACCTGGCTCAAGGATGGACAAAGGAGGGTAGACCACACATGAGTTGTAACTAAAAATAAGTTTATTTTAAGTTTATTTTACATAACTAAAAAGGGAAATCAACGTAAAGACAAACTAAATGCAACAAAACCAAACAGGTTAGCTCTGCTAATGCTACGTTCTTATGTGAGCGCTCTGATTAATAAATGTATTCTTTGATTTTGAAACAGTAGCCTTAGGGCTTGTGTCCAAATAGTGTTTTTCTCTCTCACCACACAAGTGCTTCATCCTTTCTGAGGCTATTGCATGGTTAAATCCAGTGCTTAATTTGTAAATCAGGAGGTAAAAGGATGGATGGACTTTTCTGGTCTACTGACCACTCAAAGCGCTTTACAACACTTGTCACATATACCCATTCACACACACATTCACACACTGATGGCAGAGGCTGCCATGTAAGGTGCCCACCACTCATCAGGAAGGAACAATACAGTGCTTCCTATCTAAAGCGCTCACAATGATACTAAGCTCACCATACACACACTCACACACTGACGGCACAGCCATCAGGGGCAATTTTTGACTAAAATATTTAGACATTCACAGTTATGGGCAATCCAGAGTTTCCACTTCACCTGACCTGCATGACTTTGGACTGTAAGAGGAAATCAAAAACTCTATAAAAAGATACAAACTCCACAAAGAGGAGACTGGGGCCAAGATTTGATCTGTGAACCTTCATGCTGTGTGGTGACAGTGCCAACCACTGAGCGCTGTGATGTCCACACACTAACATCTGTTAATTTGATGGTAAATAGGGTCTGAGCTCACTGTGCAAAGCAATTTGGCAGGTATTTGGAGGTATGACATTTTCCCCTGCTGCATCATACATGAGGGGTCTAGGGTTCCTCCACTTCCAAAAACTAAATTTAGTCCCTGTCTTGTTGCAATATGTTGCTATGTGGCGATTGCAATTGTAGATGTTCCCTCCACATTGATCCTTTTGATGGGAAAGAAACTACAGTAAACAAGCCTTTCTCAGTTGCTACATCTGGATACTGCATTGTATCATTTGGAAAAGCAATGTGGTATGTTGTTTTTTCTTTTTCTGTATATTTTTGTATTTTCTTTTAACTTGTGAAAAAATTACCCCAAAAGTACAACTGTTTATTTCAACCTTTTTGGCGCATTTTGCTACTTATTTCCATCATAATGATTGGTAACATTCAAATGTTGTCATGTATTTGACTGTGTGCTTTAATGTCTCCTCGAGTTTCGGGGATCATGGCAGGACCAGTGCAAACTAATGCATGCCAGTGACCATGTAGTCTAATCAAAACAATGATTAAAATAGATCCTTTCAAAACAATATCACCCATGATGAAATAGCAACTAACTATAGCATCCCATTTCCTGATGATCTGTGGGTGGAAACGTACATATATTCTGCCAGAAAATGTGTTGTGTTTTTTTTTAACTCAGATGAGGCTGTTGGCAAGAAGACCATTCAGATCAATTTCATAATTTGGGTTTACTACGTAATCCATATTTAGTCTGCTATCAGTTAAAACAAACAAATAAAAAACACCACCCTCTCTTCCCCCAGCCCACACGCACCCTCTCTTCAACAGCTTCCCCATCAGCTCTTCAGTGGAGTGAGGCATCCTGAGTGTTGACTAATCAAAGGCCCTTTTGCAGGGCAAAGACTGATGGCTTAATTAGGACTGCTAATGTTAATCACACTTAAATATTTATAAGGAGAAATTCTTTTGTTTAGCCTTGACCTTTCTCTGGAGCTCATTAATGTGGTTATTATTGCTGCTGGTGTTGTGCTGTTGCTCTTAAACATGGCCGCTCCTCGCCCGGGGCCATTATTGATTTTGATGGAGCGGACATGGTGCTGTGTTAACGCTTTGTGTGAATGACTTATAAGCATTTGGAGGAGTTTAACCCCGGAGGTGTGGTGTGTGTGTGTTTGGGGGCATCCGAGGGGACGGTGGGTAATATCTTATCAATGTGGTGAGCTCATTGTGTTTAAGTGGCAGTGAAGGTAATAGAAGCAGGTCCATAAACACTAAAGGATGTTTTTTGGCTTGTCAGCTCAGCACTTTGACTGAATATCATGATCGAAATGGAATTGTTATGTGTAACATGCACACACGCGCACACACACACACACACACACACACACACACACACACACACACACACCTATACCTATAATCTCACAGAGCCAGAGGCAAAAGGTTTTGTTACTATAGGATATACCAAGGATAGCAGAGGACACAGAGGATAACAGCTTCTCCTTCTATCTAGAGCTGCACCAGTACCATCTGTAGCATCAGTATCAGCACAGATACAGCTCCTTATTACTTGTGTTCATCATCACCAAATTAATTTCTCTGTTTAAGATACCAGAACCTTATACTAATGACATGCTTTTGGGTAATAAACATTTTCTGCTCTGAGGAAAAATTATTGTGGTGTGGTGCTTTAATGAAAACCATTAATCAGTCATTGTTATTCTCTCAATTTAATATGTTCAGAGAGTGAGTTCCTGCATGGACTTTTTTTAATTCCTCTTAAATTACATCCCCCAGCCGCCCCAACCCCAATTTTTACCAGCACTGGTACACTGCCCAAGGTACTTTTTCACTGTTTTCATCCAATCTAATTATTTAATTTGGATAGAAATAGCCTCTTGTGCACTATTTGCTATGAATGCACAACATTATAAGTATTAGAATTTCTACATAATCCATCTTGTTGTCCTCTATGTTCTTTAAAATAGAATACAAATGTGTGTCATGCTCAAATTCACATGACAGAAATTATTAATGCACACATCCATATACAGTAAGTTTGATTTTATGGTGCTAATAATGGCATGAATAGGTCATTTTTACCACTTGAGGCAGTTAATACTTGGAGTGGTTCTGAAAAAATTATATTGACAAACTATTTTCTCTCCTGTTACCGAGCTGCTCCATGTGTTTCTCTCCTTTGATCTGCTGATGTTTATGGGTGAGTGATCTATGTAAGAGCATCTCTTTCTTCCCACATGATTAAATATGCTGTTGCAACGTATGTGCGAAGCCACGCACAAACACACTTTATAGATTGTCTCCTGAAGCTTCTCTTTGCAAGAATGCACTTTTGACTCTTTCCCAATTTTCTACATTTCTTTTCACAGAAATAATGAAAAGTGTAACTAAAATGTAGGTTATATTTGAACTACAGTACATATTTTCCTGCCAAAGCTAATACAGCAAGCCTAGAGGAACTCCCCATGACAAAAACAACATACAGAATGAATACTACACATCACATTGTTAGGGTCTGTAATATAATACTGAGAATTATGATTATTATATTTTGTGTGCGTTTATGAATTGAATTAGAATCATGATGAGGTCTGTTGAGTTTTGAACACTCCTACAGGCAATTGATACATCACTGCAAATCCAACCCTGTCACAATGTGCACATTTTTGTCTCTCCAGGTATGAAAGCGTTTGTGACAGAGAGATGAAAATGGAAAAGAGTGTAGTTGTGTGTGACTGTAAAAGACAAGGAGAGGTTGACATCACAATGCAGGGTTTTGAATTAGCATGGTACCATAAGTAATGTATTTTATGCATGTGACTGTGTGTGTGTGTGGGGGGGCCACATCCCACTGAATAAACAGAACATAGGATTTGTGTATATGTTTGTTTGTGCGTGTGAGAGAGTCATAATTGTTAAACATATGTGTTCCTAGATGTGTGTGTGGGTGAGCAAGAAAGAAATAAAATAAAAATAAGAGGTAGACTTGAGTGAATAACCACGCTACCTGATTGAAAGCAGCCACTCAGTCTTGCAGCTTTGTAATCACTAAGTGCCGTTTGGGAAGTGACCGTAAGCACTTCAAACCACCTACGTGTTTCACAATCAGACCAATGAATAAAAGATTTGAGTTTTAAGTGCCTACATTTGGAATTTAAAATAAGTGGAGATGTGGGACCGTGGAACAAAGCCAAAAATGACCAAATAGAGTTTGAGGCGACTCCTGCTGCCCCTCTTCATACTTCATACCACTTGCAAAGGCGGAATAGAAAAGCTGCTGTCAGTGTATTGCTCACTGTCTCTGTCTTTAAGAGTGAGACGGGGGAGCAGGTGCAAAAGTATTTTCAATCTCAAGTTGTCTTTTTGATGTTTTAGTCATTGCTTCAGAGGTCTGTGCGCAACTATCCCCCCCAAACCCCAATCCCACAACTTCTCTCTCCCACAGGATTTCTAACCATTACCGCTTGATCCCGCAGAGATTGTGATCATCCCTGGCCGCAACACTGTTTTCTGTTTCCCACAGAGAAAATAACACACAGGTAGCTCTTTCTGATTTTTATAATCTAGAGAAATGCAAATACGGTTCCTCAGCTGTTTAATAAGCCACCTTTTGAAGATATGAGCTGGAAATATTCAACGCCAACCTCAGGGTTGAAAGTGGATGAAAACATTATGGATCTTGCTCTGTTTTTTCAGATTTATGTCCTTTCCCATAGCAACAGACACAAAACCAGATGCAGCAATGTCAGACTTTATAGCGCCATTGTTTACAGATCAGTTTGTATTTGGGATGGCAGTCTTTAATGTCACTGACCATTAAATGAAATGTATTTTACAGACTACACAACTTGTTTAAAAAGAGAACACTAAAGAGAAAGAAACGAATGCTTTATTTAGTGTTGTTTGCAGTTCATGGGAAGACTGCATATTTACATTTAAGCCCATGAGCCTTTTCATATATTTTTACATATGAAATTTCATCCTCCACTCATCTAGCAATGATGATACTGACTGCCTGCTCCTGCACTCATTAGAGTAAATATGTCTCTGCCTGCAGCATTTGGGTTGGGTCCCACCTGTTGCAGACGTCTACATTACTTTCCATCTGCCTCTGAGGTCGTGAGTTTGGTATTTTTTGTGCGGAATTGTAGCAACCTGCATGCAACACTTGGTACTGTAGATACTTCAAAGGCTGACTGCAGTATTTTCGATGACATACATGAAATTTGACAAGTTTAAGGCCGAATAAATAAATAAAAGATTTAGTATTTCCCTACCAGCATTGTATTTGTGGAGGCTTTCAAACATGAAATTAAATTATTTCCAAAATGGAGAGATTTAAAGGAAGACAGACCCAAGACAGAGATAGAGAGAAAAAAAGATGAAACATTGGAAGACACAGAGGCAAGATTGTGTTTGTTTGTGTGTGCAGCTGGCCATGTGCTTTAAGTGTTCTTTGTATGCACACTGACCTGCAGGTGAATGCTCATTACACACAGACACACAGTGATACACCCTACAAGATGTAGCTGGGCTTAAAGAGTATTATCTCCTTATTTATCTTTTTTCATGAGCAATTGAGTGTCAATTTGCTGTAGCTAGCAGCTGGATAGGTGTTGAGTGGGACACCTCTTCATCCCTAATGACCACAGCAGGGGATACACACATACATGCAGACACACACAGTAGAGAGACACACTCCCATGCCAGAACAGCAGGTGGCTTCCACTAACAGTTTCACTATTCTTATTCATTGTTGTGTCAACACTGGAACTCAGGTGTGGATGTATAATCGACATGAGATGCATTTTCACTTTTTCCTCCCTTTCTTATCTGTCTTTTTCTTTATTTTTCTTCTTGTAACTCAATATTTGTTAGCTCTTCTCCTAAACTGAGGGGAAAAAAATCAGGAAGGAGACCCAGGAGAGTAAGGCAGCAGGTACAGAAGAGATGGTAGGTTTTATCACAGGCCAGCAGGGGTCCATATGGTTACAAAAGCAGGTGGATTAAATGCTACTCGATATCTGGCAACCTCAATCCCTCTTCTCTTGTCTCCCATTTTGTTCTTTCATTTGCCTTCTACCTTCAACCTCTAATCTCTTAGCTATTTCTTCTATCTTTTATCATGTCCATATGGGCAAGATTAACATTTCCTAAAGCAATAGCCATCTGTGAAGGTACATGAAGGAAAAGGTAAAGGAGAGGTAGATTTATTGCTTCTACATTTGAGAAGAAGACTCTGAAGCTCCGCATATAGGCTGTATGATTGCGTGGCTGCAGTTTCTCATGGGGTGAGGCATTGAGGAGACTGTTTCTGCCTCACTGACACTCTACACAGACATTATAGGCCATAGAAAGATTGTGTGTGCCTAAGTGTGCTTCTCTTGTCTGTGTGTAAAGGCATAATTTTCACTAGGGATTGGGAGGACATGTCCCCCTCATTTTTCAAAATCCCAGATATGGTTGAGGCTAGGTAACTAAAACACTTGTTTAAACGCAAACATTGATTGCAGGTCAGACACACTACATGCCTGTACAACGCCCCAACCTGCACACCCTTACTTTTCACCTCACTACATACAGTAAAAAGCACACTACTCCCCATATTGACACTAAACGTTAGCATGCATTGGACCTAAATCATAAGGTGTAGAATTGTCCAGTATAAACATAATTCCTGGGATGTTAGAAATATTAGATTTATATTTTGATTTAGAAGTGACAATGTGTTATTTTAATATCCTCCTTAAAAGACACTTGAAGTAAACATCAATCAAATCTAAGGCAGCAAAGGACAGCGCTCTGGAGACTAATTGATTTTTTGTGTGATTTAAACCATATTTGAGTCTTGTAATCCTTCTATTCCTGTATTTTTGTCATATCATATTTTATTTTTATTATATATTTTGTAGCTAAAGATGTAATCACAGCCTTATCCGACTTTAAAGGAGTAGTTCAACATTTTGGGAAATCACATATCTGCTTTCTTGCCAAGAGTTAGATGAGAAGATTGATAACTCTCATGTCTGTACAGTAAATATTAAGCTACAGACAGAGGCCGGTTAGCTTAGCTTAGCACAAAGACTGGAAACAGGGGGAAACAGCTAGCCTGACTCTGTCCAAAGGTAACAAACCAGCACCCCTGAGGCTCACAAATTAACATGTTATATCTATTTGTTTCCAAAAACGGAGGTATAAAAATGATACATTGTGGTTTTACGGGGCCAGACTATTTCTCTGCCAGGAGCACTAACTTCCTGGAGTCTCCGCTGGTTGCCTGGTAACATCATGGTGCCAACAAGACTCCAGGAAGTTACTGCGCCTGAAGAAAAAGTCAGGCTCTGTAAAACTACAATTTATCAGTTTTATACTTTGTTTTTTGTACGGATTAACCAAACGAGATATAACGTGTTAATGAGTGCGAGGTGTAGCACTAGTTGCTAGTTGTATGTATTTAAATGCAGAAAATAACATTTTAAAGAAACCTTGATTTCATTGCGTCACCCTCACAAGGTTTTCACATTCATGTTTTTATTTTTGCAGATGTGTGGACTGTAACTTTTTATATATTTTACTGCGCAATGTAAGTAGCTGTTTGTGCTCATATGTGTGTGTCTGTGCGTAAAAACTACCTTTGTGTGGATCTGCACGGTCCTGTCCGTGTCCTTGCAGCAGGTTCAATATCTTAGCTGGTGAAATGGAAGGGCTTGAAAGGAAAGTGAGGATTGAGCAAAAGAGGAAGAGAGAGAGAAGGTTAGAGAGATGAGAGAGATTAGGGATTGATTATCGATTGCTTTGGAGTTGTCAGGAGACTGAGGAAAGATGGAGGTGCACAGCCTATTTTCCTTTTCTTTTGTGTTTTTTCCCCCACTCTCTTGTTCAGCGACTGAGAGGGAGATTGGTGGAGAAAGAGCCACACAAAAGATTGGTGTCATTTCTCCTTCATTTACCCTCTCTCTTTTCACTGTTCCTAGTTTTATTAAGATCTTATTTTCTTCTCTGTTTAGAAATATTGAATCAAGTATGAAAAAGGAAACAACACAAGGCAGGAGGATGAAAAAGAAGGAAAGAATATTGGTTAGAACAAAGGAAAAAACACACATAAACAGTATTTACTTCATTACTCAACAGAGCAAATCAGCATGGAAAAAAGACCTTCCAATTTTCAATTCCCAAATCAAACAAGTGCTCATTAAACCTTGTTGTCCCCGGTCGTCTCACAAATCACTTCCACAAATTCCATTTCATGGAAAAACACACATTTCACCCAAAGACAGTAACCAAACATAATCCTATGCTTCATTTCCATTCAAATAACATAAATCCAAGGGATGCTCATCAATGATCACAGTGAATGTAGTCCAAAGATTTCTCCATCCATCAGCATTTATCTGTGTGAGCATTTGTGTGTGTGTTTCATTTTACATGCATGCAAATGTCAATAGACTCAATTATTCCATTAACGAGACAGTGCACATTAGCATGCAGTGACTAAATCAACACCCTCTCACACATATGAGTCTGCTTTAAACACTACACAGTCAATAATCCATTTCCAGTTAAGGGTGAGAGTGTGTGTGCGTGTGTGTGTGAGATCGTATGTGTGTATGTTTGTGTCATTCTGAACAATGGGTGTTCCTATTCTTTGGTTGAATTTGTCCCTTTCCCCAAGGCTTGTCTCCTTGAGCAGTTGGGAACATAAATCCATGTCAGCCTTTGTAAGTTTTGTGTGTGTGTGTGTGTGTGTGTGTGTGTGTGTGTGTGTGTGTGTGTGTGTTCAGTCAATGTGATTGTGTGTCTGCACTTTTGGGTGTTTGAGAGACTGTGAGTGAGAGGCAAAAAAACAGCCCATGTTTTTTGTAACTGTGATTTAGAAGTGTATGTCTCTATTACACACACACTCCACATACACACGCACACACACACACACACACACACACACACACGGGTTCCTGTGTGTGACTGGCATGCTGAGTGCAGACTGCAGTGTCCTGCTCTCCTATTCTTTTTTACGGAAGGACTACACACTTAATGAGTTGTTCTGGGACTTGAGGCTGTTTAACACTCACACACACACACACACAGAGAGAGAGAGAGAGAAGTGCACATAAACATACATTTTTGGACTTCTATACTTGTGAGGACTCTCAGTGGCATAATAAATTGCCTCTAATCTTAACCTTATCAATCCCAACTACAAACTGAAACCCAACCCTTATCCTAACTTAATTAACACTAAAACTTAACAATAAAACACAAACACACACCCAGTGCCTTGGGAAGGGGTGATTGGAGGAGCATTTTTAATCGGCCAACATGAAAGTTGACCTTGACATTTGTTAATGTGAGGAAACTACTGTGTGTTACTAACTACTGCTCACAATGCCACCCAGGTGAGCAGATCTGCACAAGCACACTCTTTTTTTAGGAGAAGCCGTGAAGAAGGACAGAAGAAGTTGTGAGGGAATGGCATCATACACTCTGGCCTTCCCATGGATATCATCTGCACCCCCAAAAAATGTCAAATATTCTTGACACAAGCACATTCATAATCAAAAAACAAACAGTATAACCCTATAGAAAAGAATATAGACTAAAGAGTCTTTCTCTCTCTGTCTCCCTTTTACACACACACACGTATCCTGATATATAGCTATTGTAAGGCTGGGTGACGTTTCCAGAAGCAGGTGATAAACAGCAGTTAAAGGAGCCATATCCCGAGTGTGTGAAACTGTTCCCTAGATGTCACCTTGTGGAAATGCTGCACATACCCTGGCTGACAAGCACTGCTGTATGCAAACACACACACATACGCACATACACACACAGAGAGAGAAAGAGCTGTATAGGGTTGATACTATGTACTGTAAGGACTACTTGGAAGAACACAAACACAGCTGTCAAACACACATAACGTCAATATTTCCTTGAACTTTAGAGTAAATCAAAACTGCAGTTCATGTCATGGGAACACAACCATTCCTCACAACCATTTCTTGTATTTAGGGTAAATTGATGCAGAACCAACACAAACATGACAAAAGAAGTCCTTTCAAATAACACACAAAATTTAACAAAATTATTACACGTCAAATATGTACACTGATATGACAAATATCCTTAGTCTCCTAACAGTAACTTAACAAATAGAGAGGGAGGATGATATTTTCAGACCAATGAGCACTTTAAAGGCTCTCTTGATTGATGATTTTTTAAATTTCCTTTTTGATATTTATTTCCTTCCCATCTGTTCTAACAGTAACATACTCCAGTTACTGCCAGTAGAGTACCAGCAACCTGTAGACAGGAATGTACAGATCCCAGCTTTGGCACTTTGTAAATATGTGTACAATATGTAGAGGAAGACAGTGAGAATGAAAATGGGAGCGATCGCTTACACCATCTCTCTTCTTTCAATCAATAACCCTGTGATTCTAATAGACATTGATTGCATCTGAATCCCAGATCCCAAGTCACAAATGTGATTATAAAATGGCCACTCTTGACACTTTATTGAAAACAATGAGGCTGGAAAGAGAAACGGGAGGAGGAAGGGAGTGGGAGTGGGAGTGACTGGCTGGGAAAGATGGATTAATCTTCTGCTTGTCAGCTTGCTGAAGTCTTCTCCTTCATCCACTTCTTCTTTTGTGTGTCTGTGTGCATGTTTGTGTTTATGTGCAAGCAAATGTGCACGTTCTTTGCTAGATGTCAGGACTGGTGTGTGTACTGTGGACTGGTGAACTACTGAAATAGCAACAATATTGAAGAGTCATGAATACAGTATTTCCATTGCAGCAGGGCTTACTTATCTCAGCTACTCTATAGTGGGCCTGCGAGGGCCATGATGGATGGATAGATGGACCTATCAGTCGCTATGTATCCATCTCAAAAAACAATCTCAAATCAAGAACAATTGTGGTTTCAATTAAACGTTAATAAACACGTTGTGTCTCGTCAGTGCAGACTATTTCTATATTAAACCAAGACCACATTTAAGGCTTAAGACTTTCCTCTTTGATAAAGCTTAGAGTTAGGGCTAGCTTGGGTGAGCCCTGAACTATAGGCCTAGACTGCCGAGAGACTTCCCATGATGCAACTCTTTCCTCTCTCCTTCTCTCCATCTCCATCTGTATGCATTTTTATCCCATTACTGCATGTTACTAAGTCAACATCTTCTCTCTCCCGTAGTTCTGCGCTTTCTCGTTTCTCTTCTCTCTCCTTCTGTCGCTTTCAGCAGGTATTTCTGCCTCCAGAGCTGCAGTGTCTGGATCTGTGGCTGTGGGCCGCCTGCTGCCCCCTTGTTCCTGCTCGACAACTGCTACTACAGTTGTTGTTATTGGCTCTGTTACTAATACTGATATTATTTTTCCTATAGCTGTCATTCCTATTATTATTAATTTATTAATATTAACACTACATGTACAATTCTACTATTTAAAAAAAATTCTAGGTGGTATTTGCATTGTGCCTCCCTCTACCTTACAGCAGCTGATATTGTATTGCAACATCTCACTTGTCAGTGAACATTTTACTAATACGTTCAGTATAAACATTTTGTGACTTGCTAAAATGTGAATTTACTTATATTATACTTTATGTAATTTCTGTTGCAAATTAGTAGTAGGCCTATATTAACATAATTTCGAGGAAACATGGTTGTCACATACATAATTGAACAGTTTGACTTATAGATAAAAGACCAACATTTTGTGTGCTTTCTTAACTGATCATAAACTGAAACTACTGGCAGAATCTACTACCGTGTTTACAGTAATTACTGATGTAAACAACTCTTTAACAGCATCAGAAAACATTAATAATTTAAATAGAGTTCTTGTGTAGTGTTAGTCCCTGAATTAAAAGATCTGTCAATCATTTTGGGAGCTGTAGCAGGTTTCAGTCTTGTGTTTTGAATTTTGCTGGTGTGGCTACCCTTTTTATTTACACTTGGATTACAAACTGTGTGTTTAAAAAACATCTGCCAAAGCAGTAATTCATCTAGCTAAAAGTTATATGAGTTTTCTCAATATGTGTAGTTTTTTACTTAAAACAACACAAATCTAAAAAAAATTAACCCTCACAAGATGGCTGATAGCTTTTAATTCCCGTGTAACACTAGTTAGAGATGGGTTTATGGTTGCTCTGTGTTCACAGGATACAGTGGAAGCAAAGCTAACAATCGTTGAATTTGCAAAAGAAACTGTGAGAGGTAAACCAGTTTGAGTGCACTAACAGGTGTAAAGTATGTGTAAATGCTCAGGAAGTGTTGCCGTAATGCTATTTCAGAATTTGAGAGGTGGTTTAACAACGTTTGCATACATTTACCCTCCACAACAGCCCTGTATTGTAGTGGATATCCTTTATGTGTGACTGCTTTCCTCTGTACATTGATGACATTTCCACTGGGTACCGAGGATTTGTACAGGTGTCCATGTGTAGGTGTATCAAATATGGGCCTGTATTTCTGTTGAATGCACTGCCAGTATCATCAGATGCCCATGACTAAACTGCTGTGTTGTTTGGATGGTTCTGGCAGGTATTTTATACTAGTTTACATAATTCTTTTTGCAATGAAAGCTGTGATGAAGCTATTTTCTAACCCCTTATTTGTGACACAAATGTAGACTGAAATATGAGTTTTACTTTCTACATCTTCTCTACCTGCAAGTAAAAATGCTTAAAAACATCAAGTTATGGTTTCTTTTGAGCTGTTGGAATTTAAAAGGAATGGCTTGGTAATGCAGGGAAGGCTCAGCTTTTATGTCACAATATACTCATTTGCTTCTACTCTTTCACCAAAAGCTTACACAATGTTTGAACAGTTTGTTCCTACTGCAATGTCATTGTGCAATGATCAGAATGGATTTTCCCCCCTGACCTTAATTTAGACACAGAAGCTTGTACATATACAGTATATTGTTTTGGTTTGTGTGCTTGGTACTTTTTCTTGCATTTATTTATTAGATTTATTTTATCGTTGAAACATCACAAGCAATGCAGAGTGGGATTATAAAGTATTACTACAACTACAGTACAAACAATTCAATGAAGGATTATCAAAGGCAGGGTAGATCCAGGATGTACGCATTAAAAGGGCTTTCTTCAGTGACTGTGACTGCACGTGCAAACAACAAGCGCTGCATCTTGGGCATTCCATTGAAATGTTTTAATAAAGATGCTCTCCTGCACATTGTTTGACAAACAGGCCTGGATGTGTTGTTTTGGTGCATTTTGATATGTGCTCTCACTCAGCTTTTGTAAATCAAAGATGTGTTTTGTCTGCATAGTATGTTTGTGTTCTTGTTATTCAGTGCTGACAGATTATAGCAATATGATGTTTTGTTTTGTCTTCATTCATATATTCGTAGCTTTAGTGCAAAATATCGTCAATGCAACATTGTAGTGTTTTGTCAGAGCATTCTCAGTTATTGTTTATTAACAAAGTGCTACAGTCCCTCTGTATGCAAAATGAAGATAATATAGTCTGTCACTCATTGCTTATGGTAACACATACGCACTTTCTGGTAGAGTGTATTTACTGTGTATTTATGACATGTATTCATGCATGCATAATTACATCATTTACAGCTCTTCCGTCAGACTTGGAAGACAATGATCAATTTAAAATGTAAATGTGTTCCCTCCGTGTTCAATCAGTTAACAGTGAAAATAACATTTGTGGGTAATTTAATGTTTTCCCTTCCTATTCCTCCCTCCTCATCTTATTACTGGTGCTCATCATATATCATCATGCATGGGCTGAATCAAAATGAAATGCCACAGACTTAGTTTAATGCATGTATTTTTAATTATATTCAGTGAAGGTATGCTTGACATACATGCCATTTTTCAGCAACACCATGATCAGTGGAGAAGGTGGGATGGAGGCCCAAGGATGGAGGAATAGTGGGAAGGGAGGATTAATCATTCAGTTTCTCCATCCATGTGTTTCAAGCAGCAACTTGCGTACATGTGGGTCTGTGATTTGCTTGTGCTGTCATGTCCTTGTCTTTGAATATTTAACATGATGTATTTAGACACATGTCAGGCTGATTTTAAGTGACACATGTTTGTGCATGCAGACTGTAGTTGCTTCAGAAGGCTATATCTGCTTTTTGAAGATGGTTTTACTGCAGGTCACAGGACCTAAAATAAACTCATTACATGCACGAAAACATCCTTAGAAAGACTCATTCAGTTAAGCCAAGAATATTGGGACAGATAAATATCACATGACAAGAATATTTGAAGACATGGGCCTACAGAATAAAGCTATTACGGATAGAGGATATGAACACACATAAATTTGGCCAATGGATGCATTCCCAAGGGGAAATGGAAAGAGGAATAGTGATAGTGTGTGTTGTGGAACGGTGCCAGTCGATATTGTGCTGAAAGCTCCTGGTCAAGTTGGTGAAAGATACTGTCAATAGATTATATCCAAAAACCACAGCAATGGATTCCCAGAACCGTCACTGTGTTTGTGTGTGTGTTTGCTTGTGTGTGACAAAAAGAGACAGCACAGATGAGTGAAATATAAGTGCCCTCTCACGCTGGACAGTCTGGCTTGGTCCTTATAAGTCTACCTTGCCTTGTGGAAGAGACATTGTTATCATTTTGTTGGTGGCAAAAAGGACTTCTGGTCATGAGACACCAAGCCAACAGTAGGTTGCCCGGCGCCACCATCACTGAGCATCTGTGGCTGACCATCGCCTGTAGTTTTTGCAGTTCGTCCTCTACCATTGGCTGTAATCGTCTCTCATCAGCAGCTGTTTGGACATTTGAGCATGTTCAATTTGCAGTGGAGGCAACTAGTGAGAGGGAGCTCTCTGACTGGCTGGCTCTCAGACTATCATATTAATGATTTCACACATTTAGAACAGTGTCCCCTTATTTTTCACCTTCACCTCTTGCCTTCTTTTTCCACATGCAAGAGACCACCATTTGACAAAGCACAGCAAAATATTATAGAGCTGGTTCCAACATTTTGTTGGAAGAGGAACTGTGTGCTCCCTTTGAGCCTGATTCCATTTTACCACTTTACTTTTGGTTGTCTTGGCTCTTTGCATGTATAATATGTGTCCCCAGTTTCCAACCCCCTGACCATCTGCACTGCCCATCCCAACGGAAGAGTTTAATTCTGGGGGGACAGAAAGAGGCACGGTGGGGGTGGCTTGGTCTGGATCTCCATGGACATGAGCTTGGATCTCTGGAGAAATGGCTGGCAAAACACTGACTCACCTGGCCCTGGAGTGTGTTGGTACAGACACACACACATGCACACAGTTATGTGGACAGACAGACAGGCAGCTGCTAGCCTGATGGGGAGGCTGATGGAGATGATACATGGATGAATAAACACACACATGACATGATGGAATATAAACTGAAACACACATTTACACAAAAATCAGTAAGTCATCAATATGCAAACTAACTAATTATATGACTGAGTGACATATTCAACACACCCGTCCATCCACCCCCACGCACCCGCCCATGCACACACGAGATATACAGAAATGTCAGCTTCAATATAATTTACTATCCAGTAGCTCACAAAATAGATAGAAAATTGAAAACCTATTTACAATCCAAATCAATGGGATATCAGAGTGTCATTCATTGCGTCCATACAGCACATAAAACTTCATTAGCTCACCGACACGCTAATAGATTTTCTACGAAAATGAGATATCATGGATGAGGCTGACATATCCAGTGTTTCAGTGTGATTTAAACTAGAAATAAGAAAGAAGCCTTCGAGAGAGTGAAGGGAATGGGCAGACACTTTTATGAAGATGGACACACTAAATCCGGCGTCACCATTGGCAGCTCATAAATATTATCATCCCCAGGATAGAAATGACTTGTAAATTGACCATAAAGCGGATATATACACGCTTTGTATGCGTGATTTAGCAGCGTGCTGCATTGAGGGATATACAGTGACAGATGTGTAATGAATGTCTATTATGTGGGTGATACAGTGTGTGTGTTTGGGCTTGCAGGGGAAAGGGGAAGACTCCCGGGAACAGTGTACTACTGTGGGGTGATCTCTGTATCCCCACAGGCTTAAGATAAACTATGTACAGCTGTGTTTAAAGGGGTTCACCGAGTTAATTCAAAAGGACATAGGGATGCAATGCAGGCTTATGTGTAACCACACACACGCACACATACACACACAGCAAGATGAGGAGAGCTGCTGAAATAACACTGTGCCAGCTGGCAACAGGATCCACACAGATACACACACGCACCTCCCTCCAACCCACTTGACTGCATTAAAAAGGAGGCTCTATCAAAGCTATTCATGTTGCCTCCATAAGTCATCATCTCATTTGCAAGACAAATAGGGAAGTCAGATTGGTCAGTGCATTTTAATAAAGAGCCAAACACCGAGCTAGCATCCTCTTCTACTCCTCTGCCCTCACAGACGCAGGCTTTCATGCAGCAGAACCAGATTTATTGAACTCTTAATATACCAACATTCAAATTTATACTTTAACACCTGTATAACAACAACCTGGCAGGTCCTGTTGCCACGTGGCACCATACTATACTATACTTTTAATTCAGTAAAAATGAACATATGTTTTTTATATATATATATATATATATATAATATGCTCAAAACATCAGGAATAACTACAAGAATCTTACCTTTTAAGATTAACATTAATGGATGTTGTGATCAATTGTTTTCCCAACTGTTGTTTCCAAGATAAACATTTGATCTCAACGTTTAAGCCAACATGGACTAGAAGTCTTTAAAATGCTCAGAAAAATGGAAATTTTAACAACTACAATACAAATGGGATACTCCATCTGCTGAAAGCTCCAGAACAGCAACTAACAGACCTTGTAGTTAGATTGTTTTGCCAACATCTACAAAACCTTCCTTATATCAACTCACAGTTCTTTTAACCGATATTGGAATAGAAGCAAATATGGTGAGGAAACATTGTTGAAAACAAATTCTAGAGCAAACGAAACATTGTTTAGAGATTCATCTTCAAGCAACAAATAAATGTGAACTACTTTTGAAATTTCTTTTGCTTCTAAGCTGGAAACAGTCACACTAACAGGTCGTTCTGCCGAGCACCCTTCATGTGTATGGTCTTGAATGACCATAAAGTTGACCTCATCTAAAGGATCACTGGCACCAATATTATTGTAAGTTGTTTTTACTGTCAGAGAGAACAATGGACATTAAAATATTTTTCTTTAATGCTAGGCCTGACATGCATGTAAATTTTCTACTTATCCGATCTATATATTTTTCACCAAGTGTACTATAAAGTAAAAAAAATCTTGTGTATTTAAGCTTCCAAAACAAACCTATGTGTCCTTGGATATAATTAATTTATGCTCATGCAGCACACAGATAGGATGGAACTCCGATGATAAAACATAATTATACAGACCCATTATCATTTGGTCCAAGCATGTTTAATCTGAACATGGACTGGTGACCTTAACATAATTTCATAAGGTCATGCGATCCTGACCCTTCATGGAATGACTATTGTCACTGTAGATTGCAGCACTATTGATTTGCTGTGCTTTGAAGGCTATCTGATACTGAGATCCACAGACTGTTGATTTAGCTCTGCGCTTGTGTTGGATAATTAAATAAAGCCAATAGATTTGTTGATATCTATGCATTTTTATCATTGAAATGATCCCAAGAGATATCCTCAGAGTCAGTCACAGGAACCAAAGTATAATAAATGATCTGATCACAGATCTGACACATACTGAAATCAATGGCCTTTCAAATAGATTTGGGCAAATAGCGACCACCCCCAAACATACAGCTATTGTTGATTTATTGTGTGAATTGATATACAAGGGGTCAGTCTTGCTCAGAGGTGACATTGGATTGTTAAATCTAAAAACCTTTTTATTTGTTTTCATGTGATTATTTGTTTATAAAAAGCCATCTTAGTCCATTCTTTGTATTGATTTTTAAAAAGCTACTAAGTGTTACCCTGTCAAGAAGCAAAGTGCCCTTCCAGTCTCACCAGTGGGTCCATCTTTACAAACTAGCCTTGTCTGGCCAAGCATTTCAGACCCACAGAACTTTATTTTGAATTCTGGCCCCCGAAGTTTCCAAAGATACCAAATACTGAATTTTAGGGAAATGTGTATACAAAGATACACAAGACTTAATATCTCTATTTGATGTAACACTAAACCATTAATAACCATCACAACTTCAGGACGGAACAAGTGGATACAGAATATGTAATACTGCATACAGTGTGGGGAAAAAAGTGTTCTAAACAATTAAAGAAACCTAAGGGCAAAGTAAAACTTTTAAAGTTATGTCTGCATTTATACATTTTTATTAGGCATATTTGTATAAAATGTTCTTCCACAAATCAGTAGGCTATATGCTTGAGCTATAGCCCAGCTAAGTATACCTATTATGTGATCACATGTTCTGTGTATATTCATGTTTCAGTAGCTTCAAAAATGAGCTTTTAGTCATCGAAGCGAAAAAATACTACACAGGTGGGCGAGATTACAGTCACGTGACTCCAAACTGCCGTTGATTAGTGTAGTGCTATGACACTGCGTCTTTGTTTACTATCATTAAATTGCTTAGTTGTTTACTTTAACGACTTAAGTCGAGTTTAAATTAGTGCCAGAGATGCATTTGAACGCCGGAGTTTACGTATTTAATAGACAGCTGTGAAAAATATTCGAGGTAAGTAAGGTTTTTAAAACGTTACTGGTTGTTTTCGGGTTCTTTCCACGGGTATTATCCTTTGGTCATGGTTAGCTTACATGCAAACTAAATTAGCTGTGTTAATGTCAGTGTTAGCTGTTTTGCTGTTATCTTTCAAACAGTAGCATACATGTTGAAACTTCCACTTCCAGGCTTTTAGTCCTCCTTCCCCACCCAAGAGACCAGTGGCCATACACAGTATAGCATGACCAATATTGCTATAATATTCTGTTTCATTTTGACCTGTTCTAGTAGGTCTCCATCATGTTTCTTTTCTTGTCTTATAGGCCTAATATTACTAGCATGGATACTCAACGAGACATTGTGGGTTAATGTATCACTTATCTGGCTTGTCTTTTCTGTGATGTTGGTATAACATTTGTATCATGTTAGGGTTTGTACAGTTACCCTTGCACGTTTAAAACCTTTGGTTAAAATCCAAGAAAAAGTTACATTGAACTGTGGTCATAAATGGTTACAGAGCACTGCAGAGCCAGTGATGCACTTTGCCTCAGTTTTTATTTGTGAGTGTCAGTGGCTGTAAAGTTTCTTTGGCCTGTAGGTGGGGCTCTGATGCAGTGTTTCAAAGCGAGGAACCCCTCTGGAAGTGAGAGCTGGGGGGGAGAGGGACGAAGAGAGGGAGAGGATCCTGCAGCAGGCACGGATAGTTCCCCAAAAGGACCCCCCCCCAGCGAACACAGATCAGGGGGCCCATGCTCGTTTTTTCATGAAGTTTCCTCCCCAGTTAGTTGTTTTCATTGAGCCTTTTGCGAAATCTTCAAACCCTCTTTCATGTCATTGGCTGTTTGCAATACTAATATTACAAGCCAGCAGGTCTTAATTTGGAAGCTACCTCATGATGGTAATAAAAGAAACCTCAGCATGGACTCAATATTCTGCCAAATATTTAGACGATGTTGATGGATTTGTTTTGAATTGCCTTTATATGAAGATAAGGAGTAGGCTTAATAGCCTATTTTATGAAAAGGGCATTATTCCTGTACCCCCACACCGCTTATTTCGTTAAAGACATGATTACATAATTAGGCCTTTAGAATATTAATTGCTTAAAATGTATGGGGGGAGGATACACTCCTGAAGCATGTTAAAAGATCATCAAAGAACAAAAATGCAGATACTAATCCCCTACAACTATGCAAGTGTCGTAATTATGTTTCTGTGTTGCCTAATCTCTATCTTTAAATGATCCTGCGATTAGATATTCAAATCCGATGATCTGATCATTTCACCCCGGTATTGTAGCGTATTTGTGTAAATTCCCCTTTGGCATAGCCAAATCCCATTCTCAACGGGATGGATGCATTACATAAACCTTGCATAAACCGCTATTTTAACAAAGCATAAGCTCTATTTAATCTCATATCCTCAGTCATTTTCTTAGGTGAAAAATATCCGTCAACGGGTGGAACTGTTAAACCTGAAAATCAACTTTTTAAGTTCTTCTTCTTAAAAGTGATCGACACGATTGTTTAAAGATGCTGACACTAAAAATCTACGTGAAACTGCGTTGGACACTAGTGGAATTGTCTCACTTCAGCTGGCACTTTGTCGCTGTCTTTAAAATAAATTAGATCTTAAACGTGATTATGGTAATAAATGGTTTATATGGTGCTTAGGGTAGTTGCCAGGGACTTGCAAATGTAACCCAAAACGCAGCCCCCTCCAGACCCGAGATGTTACTACGGGCGAGTCAGGATCCTTGTTAAAAACAGTCGGCTTTTGCAGCGGGCGAAGCGCCATCTACTCAGTTCCCCCCGAGCCTCAAGCTCCGGGGCGAAGCTGCAAACTTCGAGGCTGCACGCCACTCTATCTCTCCGTCCCTCCCGCACTCCCTCTCTTCCTTTCGGACTCCGCTGCAGCACTCTCAGCACCTCAGTTGAGCAGGAGCACTGCACTGAGTCACATCTATAGCTACACACACGCTCTCTACACGCACGCACACACTTACACGCACACACAAGCACAGCCTCCTGCGGTATCCCATACAGCGCAGCGACTTTTCCAACGGCATACCAAGTGCGTCCTCGCCGGGGGATGGGAAGTGCAGCTCCCGGGTCTCAGAGCGCTCAGAGCGGCATATAGGGTCCTGCTGATCAGGGATACTGCTGGAAGTCTGCTGCTATTTCTTTTTCCCGTGTAGGAATCGCCTTCTAACTACACCTCTACCGGGGATTTAAAAGTGGACAAGCCGTTTGATCAGGATATAACATTATTCTAAGCATTTTTCATTTTTGGGGGGAGTAAAAGGAGTTGGGGATTGCTCTGGACGTGCCTCTTATCCGCAGTGTCGATGCGGCTGCGGCTCTGAAGTGATATCTGCATAGATTACAGGTAAGGAAAGAGGCTTGTCACGGCGTTAGTTCCCACAACCAGAACTGTTTTTAGGGTGCTTTGGTGCCATTATAGTCAGGTTTTGGGTGTGAGGTTGCCACTGCACCAGCCAGGTGACGGAGGCGTGTTGCACCTGTTCTAGCTGCGCCATGCCCGCTCTGCGCACTCCGGCGATCGGGCGGGTTTCATTTCGAGCCTGTCCGTTTGGATCGTGTAACTAGCACCGGGGGGAATTGCAGAACATTTTAATGACCTGCCATTTCTCTCAACTTGGCTATATTGACTGGATTCCCTCCGTTTGGCGCTTCATATCATTCATGCCCTTCATCCACTGTAAGCCAGAGAGAGCCGCATGCCCAAATTGTGCTTGTCCCTCTTGCAGCGTTAAACTCTGAAGGTTAAAAACTGAAAGATTTGTCGGGGATTCCGCGTTGGATTTACGCAGTGCCTTTGGGGATAAACCCATACGTAGGACTAGCATTCAGTGGCGTGTAGACTCCTGGACTGCAATAGGGATTTCAGTCCTGGCTTGGCTCTAAATCGTGGAAATAGACAAATATATTGATATTCTATAGGAATGGTTTTGTCAGGATGCTTAGCAACTGTAAGTGTAATGTAACATGTTAGAATTAAAATGTTGATGAGAAAACATTGTGAGAATTGTTAACGATGAACACAGCGTGGTTCTTTTAGAGAAGTTCTTTAATCCATGCAGTTTGAAGCATGCCCTGCATCTGCAGGGATCTACGTTGGAATGGTTTTATGTAGCCTGAAACTATTCACGCATGGTACTAATGAAGAACCCTTCTGAACGGGTTATTTAATAGTATCAGGGTTGCACAATCCCTATGAAATATTTTCTCGTATTTCTGCCTTTTAAAGATCTTGTAGCCAGCGTATGATTATATTTTTAGAACTCGCAATGTAACGCACATTTATCATTTTAAGAGTAGCTGTGTCAACTGTGTCTTGTAATTCGCTGAAAACGCACGCTGCTTGATGCAAAATTAACTTTAACAGGCGCGTTTCTCCCCGTGTGGCTTCCAGGATCGCCGGGATACGCCAGTCTTCTCTCAAAGCTTTTGAACTTGACAGAAGGGCTGGACTTTAGGCATACTCATCTGAACAGAAAACATTGTACTGTAATGTATTTAAAGAGACTTAAACTCTCTGTGGTATGCAGAAGGCTACTGAGTTTAATGTGACTTTATCTTAATTCATGGAATTGTACTTATGGTATTAATAGTATGGTTTTGGCTCACATGCTGTGTAATTTCAGGTTAAACGTTTTTTTTTTTTTTTTTTTTACAGATTATTGAAAACATTATTTGACTGATATTTGCTTTGATGCAGTAGTAAAGAGGACAAGAGAGCCAAATGTGTGTGTTTGCGCCTGTGTACTCATTATTCACTATTTTTCATAACTGTCATTCAAGTCCTTCTGTACTGAGCAGATTATAAACCTGGTTGTGGTGGTGTGTATATTTTGTTTTCAGAATATAATAATGACTTACTGACAGCACATTTAAACTATTCAATCACTAAGGTATATTTTTTTACGGCACTGCCAAATTACACCTAAACAAGTTTGTTGACTTTAATTTACTAACACCATTTCGAGGTATTTGGGTAGACAACATTCACATAGATCACCTTCCTCTTGATTGCTCTGCACTTTTCCCTGTGTTGGAGTTGTGCCACGGAGAGTAAGCCAAGAGACGTGGTGATGGGTAATTGTTCCTCAATGCTGAATGTTATAGTGCCACGGCCAACACGGTCCTAAAACAATGCATTTGTTTTGTACACAGTATTTTACTTTGTTATCAACCCTTTTGGTTTTGCCTACATTCTAGTTGTACACAAGGTTACCCTTTGGCACAGCGTATCTGTGTGTCATTTCCTGGCATCAATGTTGTCTATACATGAATGGGAAGGTTTTTTGGAGCTTGAGCTGATTTCTAGACATTTAAGCAAAGGAAGTAACAATGCAGGCTCTTCAGCACACTCTGTAGTCTTAACCATGTAGTGTGATGTAGGTCCCTGGCTCCAAATGTGACTTTATACTTTGTCTCTCTCCTGCTCCATCTCTCTGTCCTTCCTCATCTCCCTTCCTCCCACCCTCTCTTACACCTCATGCACAAAAAGCAGCTGCTCCAGCCTATGCAAAATGCAGTTCCCTAGTACAGCAGTACTCTGAGCCCCTCTACCGGTTTCTCCCTCCCTCTATCCACCTGCACTCAAGACTCAATGCATCAATTCAGTGTTGCTCCTTCAAACGCTGTTTGATATAACTCTGTACTTAATGTACACCATAGTGTTATTGTTGTTGCACAGATATCTTGCAAGCACTGTGATGATACATTTTGAGAGGTGTGGTGTTGTTTTTTTATGGTCTAACAATACCAACAAAAGGCCTACATACTTGTGTTTAGTGCACACTCAACAGAGCGTGGCTGAAGGGACGAGGCTATATCCTGGAAAAACCATGAGGGGCAGTGTGGCTTCTCAGGCTGGTGCAGTGGATAGATTGATCCCTTATATTAAGCTTTCGTTGACATCAATTTTGATTTTGTGTCAAGTAAAATGATGTGTGGTGTGTTTATTGGATAATTAATCAAAAGATCCATATGTATATTAACATGTATCACACATTTTACTTAGAAATTGCAAAAGCTTCTTTCCACAGAATGTTTTATAGCATTTACATATGTTTAGATGTGCTTTGGGGCGGCGGGGAAAATCATTGTGATATTATTGAATAGCATGCTTGTTTCGTTGAGAGAATCTGCATTGGCGCTCTGATGGTTCTTTTATGGACAGCTGAAAACAAACTTGACAAACAAACATTAGATACTGCTGGTTGATGTATGGCTTTTTTCATTGCCGTTTAACTGTGTGTAGGTTGCCATTGTGAGGTACAGTAAAGGAGAGCAGCTCACTCGGAGGGCAAAAGGGTTTTTTACTGAAGGCTGAAGTTCCTCTGCTTGTCTGTGTCAGTGTGACTGTGGATAGCAGGCTACCTCGACTGTGTGAATTTTTGTGTGTGTGTCTGTTTTTCAATGTTAATGAGTCTCAACTCATTCCTGAATGTTCAAATTTGCTTGTCCTCTTAGAGGTTGTGTATATGTGTGTGTTTGTGTGTTCTGCTGCTGTCAAGGTCTCAAGGGAAAAACTTTTAGTCCCTGAGCAGTTTGATAATCCTATCTCATCTGTGTCTTGCTTCCTTGTCCTTTCACCAAATTCCAGCTCAGTCTTAAACTCTTAAGGGCTGTAAGAGCACTTGGCACTACTCAGTCTCCCTCCCTTACGATTCTACCTCCCTCTCTTCCTGTGTGCTGTTCATCAAGGCCTGCCTATAGGAATTGGAACAGCAGCCTTTATCGTCCTGTAAGCACCTCACATTGACATACTACCCCCTGTCTGTTGGCCAATGTTATGGCTACAAGGCTGGAGTTTGGATCCAGATAGCATGGCCCTGTCAATATTACGGCTTGCTAATGGATAAACATTCACTCCAACCTTGGCAGTAAAGACATTCATTACATTTTGGGGGTGGTGCATTTACAAGAGGAATGTCCATAGAAAATCTTTTCAATGTGTTCACGTCAAGGGGAAAACTGTGAGTGAGTATGAATGGGGAAAAGATTCTCCGTAGTGATATAAATGCCTGTTAGCAATGTAGGCAAGACTCAGCAGAAGTGCTTTTCTGGGTCTCTGTGTGGGTGTGAATGATGCATCTGTGACTGGTCTGGCGAGGCCCTATATGAATACTCTGATCACAGAGATGTATCGTCATGTCAGACTGAATGATGTGTCTGTGGATTGGACCTGAATGGAGCTCTCTGTTTGTTCTCATTCTCTTTCTGTTGCTCTCTTTCTCACTTGATGTCTCTCTCTCTCTCTCTCTCACTCTCTATCTCTCTTTCTCTTTCACTCACTCACACACACTTACAGCCCTCTGGGCTGTGACAGGACTACCAGATGCAGGCTAGTGTCCAATTAGATCCCCCTTCTCTTCCATGCCACCAAAAACGACAGAGAAGATTGTCTCTCATATTTTAGGACAGTTAGACACATGATTCTTTAACAGTGCTGCAGGTCTACTATAAAAAAAAGGATGTATAATTTTTTGGGGTTGCTACTGTTTTCTTTTTTTATCTGCCACAATTAAATGTAGAGTGTGTTGGTTTGTTTGGAAAGTCATAACATTCTTTTGTTTAGGATGAGAGCTTTAACAATTTATAGTATAACTGGAGTACAATTACAGTCATTCAATTACTGTTGTCTTAGACCTTTACTTGCCTCATAAAACCTCTGTCTTTGTTATATTGTCTGTATGGGCTTGACCTTAGAGTAGGCTTCAAATTTGATGTGCGATGTAAGACTCAAAGTCTATTATGTTTTAGTGAGATGGTATCACTGACTGACGACTTGATGGTTTTGATCTAAATTCCAATTGGTGGAGGGGGGTTTCTATGCTACATTAAGAGAGTAATTGCATACAAGTATGTAATTAACCCTTTGGTAATGCACCACAGAGCTGCATATTGATGTTTGCTAAAGCAATGACAGCAAAGATCTGAAGGCTTTGTGAATTATATGGGGAAAAATTAATACACGTCAGTGTCCAATTTAATGAGAACATTTGTTCTCCTCTGAATAGTTTACTCAGCATATGTGTGATACCTACAGAGAAGATATATAAAAATGTTTACATGTGCGCACATATCCTGCTGTTCACAACTTCTTTTTTCATCTTGGCAGCCAGAGTCCTATTAAGCTGTCACGTGCATTTATAATGGGGCCCAATACATGTACATGCTTCTATATCACAGTCGCACCAATTTTATTTTCTCCCTCCAGCCTTCTCTCATGCTTCCTTTTCATCTTTTTTCTCAATCCTCTCTCTCTGTTTCTGCCTCCAGCTCTCTCGTCCCATATCTTTCTGCCTCACTCTAAGCTGCCAAGCACATAACTTTATCTGTGTGTGTTTGTGTTGGCTGTGGCAAAAAAAAACCTGACTGTTGTGACATTGGAATGACCTATGAGGCAGGATATAAAGTAAGGAGACATGGGATGTTGCTGTTTTAGATGGGAATCAGGGAGACGTGGAAAGGCACCAACATATCAGTGGGTTTGCCAGACTGCTCCTTTTGATAAGACCATATTAAGCATTTCTCCCAGGTCTCTATGATTCATATGGAGCCGTGAGTCTGATATATAAACAGCTCTCTTTGATGCAGCGACAGGTGACATGCTGTGCATATTGGCTCCTATGTTTGTGTGTGCCAAGCCGAGCATGACAAGCAGTAAATTAGTTTTGTTTCAGATGCATGAAATGATGAGAAAATTGCAGACAGTCTTAGGGCATTTTTTCCCCTCTCGCTCTCTCTCATTTGCTAACGTGCGGAAGCCTGAAGTCCATGCAAGGATTAGGCCCCTAATTCTGTTTTCATCCTGTCTGTTGCAAAGAAGCATGGGCACGCATGCTTAAGTATGCATGCATGTGTGCACATGTTTTATTAATCCATATCAGACAATACCTCAGAGCTCTCAGAATTTATCACGTAACCTACAACCAGCATATGAACTATGATTTTTTTTTTTTATTGCTTGTAATTTATCCCACAGAGACTCTGTTCAGGCAGAAACGCATCACTCCATTCTTTCAATAGCAAGGGTTTCTTTAAGTGAAACTGCAGGAACAAACCATGTTTTGATAGTATGTTGCTTAAGTATGCAATTCTGATGTGTACTACAATGTTGTTACTAGTTGAACATTAGGGCCTGTAGTGCCGTCAACATGTAATAGTAGGTTAATGTCACTTTATTGACAGTAGTATGAATGCTCTTGACACTCCACGCTGGTTCCAGCCCTGCTTTACTGGTTGTAGGAGCTCTGGAGTGACATTGGTGAGCGCCAGAAAAGTTGAACTTGTTTCAACTTGAAAAGAGGATTAGTACTTATGCTGCTAGGTGCTAAAAGAGGTCACTGGCTTCTTTTTGGGTTGTGAGCACTCAAAGCACCACCTCTCCTTTAGAATTAGTAACAAAACAACACCAGCATTACTTTTAAAGGTTTTGGTAGATGCATGCACAAAGCTTTTTTTAGGCTGTCTACAAGTTTTGCTGTAAAAAGACTGTGAATAATACTAAAATTGCCATGCAAAATTATTCTATTATTGCTGTTATTTAAATAGTTTGTCCTTACTGCAGTGTAGTGCTGCTATGACTGACAAGTGTTTTCAGACCCCTGTAGGATTAGCCCTATTGAGTAGTGTTGACAGTCAAATATACTGAGAATGTGATTACTATGTTTGATTACTATGTTTTTACAGTATAGTATTGTTTCATAGCAGGAGGGATCCTCTGTTGGGATGACCAGAGGATTTAAATTTAATGATATGTCTTGCCACTCTTGTCACCCCCACACACACTCTGTTCCACTCTTTCTTGCCCCCCCTCTCTCACTTCCTGTCTGCTCAGAGTTTCAGTGGTGTCAGGGGGCATCAGTATGCAGTGTTACCACAGTAATTGTGAAACAGCGGGCTCAGGGAGGACCCCTGCCGTGTTATAGCCAGAAGGCAGTGGATTGGGGGGAGGATCTGCTTTACTGTAATACCCTCCCTGCATCACCCCACCTTCTCCTGTTCTCCCCCCCTCCCCTCAGGATATATCATAGTCTGGCAGCATAATGTTGGGGATGTTACAGAGAGATTTAACAAGGCTTACACTGGGTTTTCATGTTATTCTTCTCTCTGTGTGCTACTCCCTTTTGAGTTTGGGAATTTGCCTTTCTTGAGTATTTTTTTCTCTTCTGTTGATGGGATTTGGAATGACTTGTGTCTGTGCGAATGCAGTGATTGACTCTTAGCCAGGGTCCAACTCTCGCCAAGTGCTGGGTAGAAGTTTGTTGCTCTCCTCAAATAAAAACGTATTTCATTTGTTATTCTGGTTAAGCCTTGGACTTTCATCACTGACGGGTATTGATTTTTGATTGCTGTGATTAAACTTGCCAGGAAAAGGGTGATTGCACCGGAACGTGAAAGTTTTGCCATGCACCCCAGCAAACCTCTTTGTCTCTCCCCAAACTGGTGAATCATCAACCTGGTTAATTTGCAGGATCTGTTTACTCACACATGATATCATCTCTCAATTCTGACACATATGTTTGACTTGTGTCATCCTTTCTCGAACCCTCCACTGTTGTTTATTGTTGAAGATTGTTAGGACTGAGAATCATATAAACTGAACGCTGAAAACTTACTGCCTTCTCAAGCTTGCATTCCTGCTCAGCGTAGGGAGAACCTATTAAATCTTTCCACTATACTGACACACACCATCCTTACCTGCCGCCCACACAACTGACAGTGTTCCTATGGTAACATGATTTGTCAACTGAGAACCCCTCCACAGAAATTGTCCTCACTGCTTTGCTTGCCTTGAAAAATAGCAGGAGGCACTAAAGAGACGTGATGGGCTGATACTCTGATGGACTTGTGACCTTTCATATGACAGTAACTGGACTTAGAAGATTCATTATTAACATTTTTATCTGCATTGAGAGAAAGGCACCAATACTTGACGACATTCTCAGCCGTGATTACCATGACTGTTAGGTTGTCTGTCTGGATTTTGAGGTGCTCTACTACCACACTGCAAGTCTTCTTTATTTGAAAACAGTGACTGATGGAATGTTGTAGTTTGGTGCTTATTTGGTGCTCATACTACCCTGAGCAACAACAACAATTTTTTTATAAATGTAGTTTAATTGTGGATTAATAGTTAGTTAAAAGTTAATAATAAAAAAGTTGTTGATACATTTTATGTTGAGCAACTACTTAATTAACTAAACATTTCAGCATTAATGCACCACAAAGGGGAAAGACAGCAGAGAGTGGAGATTACTTACAAAAAAAAACTTTGCAACCACAAGATGTCCAGTAGTATCTATATGGACAAAGTCTTTGGCTGTTATAACCAAGCCTTTCTGTACTGAGCACAAATCTCTTTCTGCCACCTCCCACACAGAGCATTGGGAGTTGCTGTACACATCAGCACTACTCCAATCCCCAGATGACACTATAAGAGGAAAGGTGAGCCACTTTGTTGTATTGCATCAAGCATCCTCCCTCTGATTTGTTTTTCTCTGTTGGCTCACAAAAAGACCATCTTCTCTCTCTCTCTCTGAGTCTACAAATGTAACTATGGAGAAAGCACAAGTTCTGACAGAGGTTTTCATCCCTCCCTCCACCCTCTCCTTTCTTTGCGTCCATCTGTTCTGCATTGTCATGGCAGTCCTTCCAGCTGAGCTTTGATTGGGTTGTTCTGGCTCCACCGGCAAATCTGGCAACCAGATAGTTATGTGGTGTGTGTGTGTTTGTCCATGTGTAAGTCGGTATGTGTAAGAGGTTTTTCTCCATGTCTCTGGGAAAAGCAATGCGATGAGGTAAAGCTTGCAGAAAATCAAAGTATAAAAACGGCCATGACCAACTGTGAGGAGACGAAAGCAGGGGAGGAGGAGAGGGAGGAAGAGAGAGGAGGGGTAAAACGCTGGATAACAATTTGCATCCTCTCACTTGCTACTATGAACGACGGCTAGCTAGAAAGCTTGTCTGATGTGTTTATGCCATAGGCTTTGAAGGATAGAGTTAAAGGGAGAGGGAAAGTTTGAAGGGAGACAAACAGTGGGGAGGGAGGGAGGGGCTGTGGAAAGGCATGTAATGGAGTGTAAACCTCCTGAACTCAGTTTACCCAACTCTCAGTTTGTGAAATGGCACACACACGTTTCCAGCTGATGTGCAAGGATGTTTTCAGGAAATTCAGAGTTCATATAGTGTTGATGTCAAACTGTCAGTTGCATTGCAATTTTTTTAAGCAAACTAAATCTGCTATTGATTTATACTTTAAAATTGTAATGATGACAATCAATAATGAGCTTATACAAAGTCATCTCCGTTACTATAGAATATTCTCAGACACATATGTATATGTATGCACTCTTATTAAGAATCTCAAACTTTACAAATTGATGCTATCTATCTTTGCTGCACTTTTCTTCCTGTATGACTGAAAGGCCTTTGCCAAAATACCCAGTGTTTTGTCCACATCTCTTTAAAATCAACATGTTTTTGAATAGTTAACTACTGTCACAACAAGCTTGCATCCTGATTGATGTTTGAGTATATTGTCTAATGATCAGCCCAGGGGTAACATAAGGACCAGTGGCCATGTGTCGACAAACTCTAATTTCCATTGGCTTTTTGATACACAAAAAGGCATACCTCTGCAGAACAATTTAGCCTTGGTCCCAATGCCGCATTAATGTCACATCAGAGTTTTCGTAATTTTAAGTTTCCGACTTGTAAATAGCATTCATATCAACTACCACGTTGTAATTACAATGGGGAAATTCAGATTTCTCTGAAAGCTCTTGGCACTTATGGAAGTGCCCGAAAACGAAACAAATATGGATGCCTGTCATCAGTCCGACGATCAATGTAACTAAACCCAAATTTAATAGTCAGTATTGGTGTTACATTGTCAATGCACAGTATTTTTAATCTTACCACAACCAACTCTCCCAGTTCTACCATCCATCCCATATGACATGAATGCAGCATAAAGGCCTGTTCTCAACCTGTCTTTTTCTTTGGCAGCCAAACAGCCCAGTTCCTGGTGAGTAAGTTTGCTTTGTGAAGGACTACTCCAGTCCTTGGTTAATAGTTACTTTTCAGATGGAACGGGGCACAAGCAAACTACAAACAAAATGTGTAGAGTTGACAACCTGCTCTGTAGCAAAACTCTTCAACTGGGCACAACTCCTACGTCTGTTGACAGCTCTGTTTTGTCTCCCTATGTAGTGGCTCTCTCTCAAACCTCGGTTAGCCCACCCACCATATCCAATAGCCAATGGCAGCAGCCGCAGAACAAAGCTGTTTTGCAATGCTACGTTTCTAATGCTACGTTTCTAATGTGAAGTCTGTACATTTGGACTTCTCACAGCAAACAAGTTGTAAATAATTAACGCTGTTTCTGTAGTGGGCAGTATGATGTTAGTATACAAGGCCAAAGGAGTCCTGTAGCAGTGGGGATTTTGTGTCTGTGATGCTGTACACTGCCTGTGGTTTGTAATCTGTGTGTGCATGTGTGTCTAAGTGTTAAAATGTGTGAATGAGTCTGTAGCTTCTTCCAGAATGATGACAGAGTGGATTTATGAGTGTGTGAATCATTTAATCATGGCCCTCTCCCACTAGACCTCTCTTTCCTCCTCCTCTAAGATGCCTGTTTGTGCCCTAGGACCTCACATACCAAGTATGATGCTGACATTAGGCTTGTGGTGCTGATTTATGGCTGAATAGATTACCATTCTCTTTACACACACGTACATACCCACACATTTAATCGTTTTTTTGAATATAATTAGTTTCTGTAAAAAACAAGAAAAAAATATAATTGACTCCACCAGTACGTATTGTTTTAAAGGTTTGTTTTGTCTTAAGTGCACTTGAATATGCAACACAAACATCTTCAAAATCACATCGTATTTGTGTGAAGTAGGGTATAGACTAACTGTATAATAATGGAGGATACGCTTTTAAGACCTTATCTTAAACTCACTTATGGACTATCTGGATATTTTTTCAACAAATGGTTTGAGAAACATGCAATTCTTTATGAACATTACATCATGTTTTTCAGATCATACTTCTGTATTTCTATTGCTTAGATGCTTTCATCAGTTCAAGGGCATCACCTCCATTGGCCTGCCAGTTTACACTATTTTTATTTAGCTGCATTTGAGCTCTGACCCTTCCCTTTGCAGTCAAGCACAGCAAGGGATCCAGGAGAAATATATAGGTGCATATATAGACTGTGTGGTAGTGTGTACATTACCCTCAGAAACCCCACTTTCATCTCCAGTGTGTAGGCTGCAGAATCTCTATGAATGTGTTTGTGTATTTAGTTTAAATTCACCTTAGTGGATATCAGTTTGCCATGCATCTGCTGCATTAACGACTACCATGGTGCATCATTTGACATCATAAATTAAATATTACGATTGTCAACATTTTCAAAACAAGCCCAAAGGAGACTCTTCGCTATAATTACTGACAATTATTGGCAATTACTGGCAATTACTACCTATTATGGCATCATGCTAATATTAGTTTGTTATTTAGATAGATACATACTTTCCTCATTAGACATTAGAAAAATTACATAAAAGGGGAGAAATATTTTTGCACATGTGTGCACATTAGTTGCATGTTTTAGAGATAATTGGAATGGAGTGTGAAGATATATAGTTTGGGGTGCAGCCCTAAATATCACATAATTTAAACACCACCATTTCTTATGGTAATGACATTAGTGTATTTCACTTTCTCAGCACTATGTGAAAGCATTAACTCTTGACTTTCTCATTTTTTACTTTGACCTTTTTAGGGAAATGACACATCCACTTCTCCACTCTATGCTCATTTAACGTGCCAGCTCTTCTTCTCTCTCTCTGTCTTTGCTTTTTCTCAGGCAGTAGTTATAATACAGCACAATTTGCTGAACATGTTTTAAAAATGGGATATCTCAGCTGCTGGAAAGACACTTTTGACACATCTGTCAAACTGCTCATTTTTCAGTTTTCTGAGACCATTACCACAGTGCTGCAAGTCTCTGCAGGTGTAGACATTCTGTCTTCACTAGCATGTCCCACATTCTCCGTCTATCCCACATACTTAGGTAATTTACACTGGATGGGCATGTGAACAGGATGTAAAGTATAATATTTTTTATGACTTTTTCTAAAAGGAGAGTTGGAAATAAGGTCATATTCTTCTTTCTAATTTAGGCAGCTGCAAAGTTAAGGGCAAGATGGAGTCAGATGTACATGAGAGATGAGAGGCATGCTTGTATTGCATATGCATCAACGTCCCTGCTATATTCTAGCACTGTGACTGAACTGTTAGTAGCTACATTTACTGGGTGTGAACACAATAGAGTACGATGAACACCAGTAAAATCGAATGCAGTGTTCAGTTATCTGTTGCTGTTGTATCAAATGATGTGTTGATTCAACTTAATTTGTGTGGCAGTTTGTGCTGTTGTATTGGATGGCATCATATTTTATGGGTGTCCTTGTTGTTTTATCCAACCTCTTCACTTATCAGAAAGACCACCGAGTGTAAATTAAAAGACATGCATCATTGGGTAACTTCAGTATGATTTTAGGTATAAAAAATTACTTTTCATGTCTTGATGAAGAATTAAAGTTTCTCCTTAAATTGAATGTACTTTTGTAATTGTTAAATCATAATAGTAGTGATTTTGACTTGGTTCAGTGGATTAGTAGAGAGTTTACTAAATTTAGTAGGCAGTTAAACGTGAATTACAGAAACAAAGGAAATAATTTAAAAGGGCACTACAGGCCAGTCGACTGACCTCATTCCAGCTGTGCATATTAAACCAGGAGATCTTTAAGACTCTTCTTCATCACCACTATGGATTATATGGGAAAGCTGTGATCCATGCGCTTCGAGCAAACCAAATCAACTGCTTCACTGATGAGGCTCACAGATGTGCATGGTGTGTCTCTATAGTGTGTGTGTGTGTGTGTGTGTGTGTGTGTGTGTGTGTGAGAGAGAGAGAGAGACAGATTGTGTGTGACAGATTGTGTAATGGAATGGGATAAAATAGGATGGATTAATAGGACTGTTTTTATCCAGTTGTTTGTTTGTCCTTTTGTACTAAGCTTAGCACAGCATACATGTACACACATTTGGTTACACACTTGCACACCTCACATACTATGTGCATCTTCACAGAGTGGCGCATAAATGAAAGACACTTTTTTTTTTAAGTTTGAGGGATCAGAGAAAAATTAAAGCAGCAGTCTAACAGTTATAATCACCACAAAGCCTTCTAAATTATCAAGCTTTCATGTCTTAGAAGTTAATCTCAGAGGTCAAGTCTGCTTTAGCTCTGTTAAGCAACAGTAAGAGAGGAAGACAGGGAAAGCAGCAGATACAGGCAGGTCACAGAAAAAGGATTTAGAGGGAAAAACTGACAAATATGGATAGATATAGAGAATGACTGAAACCGTGAAATTGCCTGTGTGGTCAGTGGTCGGTGATTAATAGTTTCATTTGTCATGATGAAACATCTGAACTGGGGCAGGTCCGATCCTGTTTACAGCGATTCAGCAAGAAAACCTGATTTAGCCAATGGGTGAGTTCAGAAGCAGTTATTTTGGCATGTGGAGATAATGTTTTTTTCTTTTTTTTTCCTGGCGCCACACAAGCTGTAACCAGTTGGAAATAAACACCATTCAGACAGTGTTATCAATGTCTTGATGTCTGAGAGTAGCATGAATGATTAAGTATTACTGGATGTTAATGATAGCGAGGGTTATTTGGCAAAACTGAGTGTGACTCATACAAGTTAATACAATGATGGATTCACATATGGCAAATTGAAAGGGTAGAAATTTTTATATCATGTCTTAAAAAAGGGATTACTTTGAGGTGATGCCAAGTCACTGGCATGGTGACTACAGCTGTCCTGAAATATTGTGAAAGTAAGTTTTAGTATAAACAATATCTGTTGTGCAAGACTGTGACACTGATGTTGTTATGGGGCATATGACAGTTCTGTGGGCTCATTTGTTCTTTCTGTGTGGCCACATTTAAATACAGCCATACACATGTTTTTCAAACTTTTTAGATCTGAGGGTATTCAAATGGTATGGTGACAATTTACATGTGCTTTCCCTCAAGGCACCAGTAGTCTCTGGGCTTGTCTCAACCTGGACCACAGCTATCCAACTCTTCTGCACCCTTCCCTTAGGCTCTGAGCTTGTGTGTGTGTATGTGTATTTGTGTGTGTATGTGTGTGTGTGTGTGTGTGTGTGTGTGTGTGTGTGTGTGTGTGGGGTGTATGGTTAATTTTTGCCAGTATGTCTGCATGTCCTGCTATATACAGCAAGAGCTAACCATTATACCTTGCAAACAGCTCAATGAAAATGGTGACAAGCTTGGTTGTTAATCTGCATTTGTGGTTTCTGTTCTATTGTAGGCTCCTGATGATCACACAGCTGTGTGCAAAATGAAGTGTTATAATTCCTGATTTATTACCTGCTTCAGTGGCACTGACATTCTTTGATATTGCTGAGCAAGAGAGGCGGGGAAAAGGGGAGAGGGACAGAGAAGAGAGAGGAAGAGTGAGGAGCTAATGTGAAAGAAGAGCTTTAAGGATGTCACCTTTGCTGGAAATCAAGTCTTACCACAGCTCAGCGAGCCTGACTGCATGAAGATTAAAACCTCAGCGGTCACCATGCCTGTGTATGTGTGTGGATGCCTGCTTGGAAGAGTTGGTTGGTTATATTTGTGGTTGTGTCTATGTGTGTATCTTGTATCTTGTATCTTGTGGACAGTTGTCAGTATTGAGCAAAAGTGGGTTTGCTATCCTGCTGCTAATTCAGGTTGGCGCCCTACTGATACTGGATTTCTGAGACAGTGAACCTCCTTATCAGCCAACATATATGTTGATATTGATGTTTCTATGATCAGCTAAAATGGGCCGGTCATATGGCCATGTGAATGTAACAGTCAGGCTCTAATTCAGACAGACACAAGCACTTCCATAATGATTGTTGAGCATCAGCACAGCAAAATCCTGCCTTGAAGGTAACAGACAGCAAAGCCATTTCTGTTTCTGACCAAAACACACAGGCACACACACAGAGCACTCTACCCTGACGTGCCTTGTTTCAGTGTTTCTCACACTGCAGCAAAACATCCAGTCATTCCAGCTTCAAGCAAAATACAACTCATAATTAATTACTGTGTCAAGAGGAAAAAGGGATACTGGAAACCAGAGATGAGACAGAAAGAAAGGGCAAGGCAGGCAAAGAGGGATGGGGCAAAAATTTTACACTCATGAAATAACAGAAGAGCTAAGGTAAAGCTGGAAGAAGAAGAGGTACAGGGAAGTGAGAATGGATGGAGAAAGAGAGGGAGGACGTGTTGGGACTTAAGATGGTGCCAGTCAGCAGCCGATGGAAGCGAGAGCTGATTTGTCTACACGACCCTGCATTCCTGTCTGCCCGTTAGCATGGGGAATAAGGGAATTGGGAGAGAGAGAAAAATGGAAAAGGAGAGAGAGCTAGAGGCCTTGAATTTGTTGTATGAAAGCAGCTGTCAGACAGTGCCTAGCAACACCATTTAAGAAGGATTCTTGGCCGCGTTCATAGTAATTACAGCAAAATATCTCTGCCTTTTTGATTCCGAACAAGCTTATGTGGCAAAACATGGCTATAACTAGGGGGCAGTTCAGAAGGATGATCGAGAGGATATCTTCTTTGTTAACACAAAATATGTTGTGTGCTTCTTGTTAAATATAGATTAAAGGGAAATATTAAAGCTCTGCTCCACTCTTCTCATCCTCACATTTGAATTTTTAAGCTTTTTGAAAACTCCATCTTAGAAAGTGATTGTTTTTAGCATTACTTCAAAAGGTGTCACAATTAAGTGTGCAGCATTGGCCATCAGCTTAATCTGTTTGTACACTTTCATTTGTTTTAAACTATGTATTGGTTTGTTGTTCTACATTTTATACAGCTAATTAATAAATGTATATGAAGCTCTTTCAATCATAATAATTTTCTTAACATCATTTGTGTGATTATGGTGCCTAGTGCTTCACTGATGAGTTGCTTGTGTGTCTTTGTTGGAACTCAGTCATCCTAATTGAATCCAGAGCTTCATTAAGTTCACCCTGTAAATGGCCCTCTGCAGTCACTGCTATGTGGTCTGTGTCAAACACAGAGACCCCTCCTATTCAGTAAGTCAGCCGCAGTCTAACCCAATCAGAGCGAGGCGCTGACGGCAGGCCAGTGGGCTCTTCAACAGTCCTCCTAATGACATTAGAGCCTCTTGATCTGCACTGATGATAACTCCACTCCACCAATCTCAGCTTGCGTCAGCACCCACTGCGCAAAGGCCCAGCCCAAGCCAAGAGTGTGTGTGTGTGTATGTGTGTGTGTGATTCATGTTCTTATATCCCGGTCGGGACTTTAACCTGAATGCACACTAACCCGTGGGGACAAAAATTGAGGTCCCCATGGGTAGAGACTGCTTTTTGAGGGTTAAGACTTGGTTTTAGGGTACAAGTTACAATTAGGTTATGGTTAGGGTAAGGGTTAATCAGAATCAGAATCAGAAATACTTAATTGATCCCCGTAGGGAAACTCTTTGTTACAGTAGCTTGCCTTTACGTCAGTGCACACAGGAGAAAGTACTAGAAAGCGATATGATACACTATAAACAGGTCAGAAAATAAATAAGTATCATGTCGGTATAAGTATAAGATAAACTAAGTGTCGAGTACCAAGTGGGTTTACTGGTTGATGATGAAAGTACAGTATAAAATACAGTGTCACCACATATGTAATAAGTAATAGTAATAATAAGCGGAGGTGCATGTACTGTCAAGAGTAATAGAGGTATATGATATCAATACAATAAATAAGAAAAACTTACATGGGAAAACTAATATTGCACAGGACTAACATGGGAAAACTAATATTGCACGGGAGGTTAGGCATTTAGTTGTGATGGTTAGGGGTTAGAGAAAGCATTATATCAATGACTGCCCCCCACGGGGATAGTGAAACAAACGTATGTATGTGTGTATTTGAGGGACCTTACTTTGGAACCAAGGACTGTTTGAGTGCTATACTCCCTCAAAGACTCTGCCATTCCCTACTGTCTTTGCAGTGTAGTAATGCCACTAGTGATATTATAACCAAAGACGCAATGCAGAGATTATTATTTCTGTATTGAAAACATTCTGAAAAATGAGTGTGTTAGAACCCCATCCTACTAAGGAGGATTAGTAAGTCTCAGATGTGAAAGAAGGAAAGAGAAGGAGTGGCAAAAAATGAAGTAGATTGAGTGAGAAAAGGGGATGGGCAGATGTCAGCTATTTCTCTAAGATCCAGAGGGGTTGTCCAGTTAGTGAGTTAGATCTCAACCTAGACCCCTTCTTTGAAATGCTCTGACTTTCTTTAGGAGAGTGAAAAGAAGAAAGATAGACAGCAAGAAAATATGTGTGGCACAGAAATTGTGTTTATGCTTGACACACTTACACTGGATCAGTGATTCACTATGCTTGGCTATGCTTCTTTCATACAGTATCTTTTCAGGACACATACATTTTCTGCATTTTTGCCCCCTTTTTTTGCTGCTAGCACCCACTGTTGTCGTGGGAGTTTGTGGACAACCACATTACTTCCGATACACTTCTTTTTACCCGGCGGTGAGGAGGATGTAGTATGGGCAAATGTTCATGCTATCCCACCCAGATTACACCTCGTTCCGCTCAGGAAACCTGACCAACCAGTAGGGGTCTCCGCTAGTGGAGCAACAAGGACAATGGTCCCTCACTGGTGCCATGCCAGTTGTGTTCGACAGGGCACTTGGCCAAGCCAAAAGCACTGTTTTTGAAACTAACACAAAAGCAGCATTTTCAGAAAACATTGACAACACTTTCTTTTCCTCTTCACCACCCAAGTGCCCCAACAATCACATTTTAACAGAGGTTGCTTTTAAAAAAATATTTAACAATGACATTGATCTTTCTCTTGCTGTACAAAAACAAACATTCAAGCATACCTCAACCATACTGCAGTTGCCATGCCGGGCTGAAACATTAAAAATGTTGGCAAGGAATGATCAGAAATGTTGCCATTTATAGTAATCTCGGGCTTTGCGGAGTCGTCAATATCATCATTCTGTTTAGTGAATGTATTCCGCAACTTTGAACACCATTGTTTGCATGTAATTTAGTAGTATAAGTCTATATGAGCCAAAATCTGGTTAGACCAAAGGAAACACTTGAAGATGTGCAGTCCAGTCATACTTAGCACATATAGCTATGCACTGTTCCTCCTCAACGTGGTCAACGTGATAATTTATACTTGCTGTGCAGCTGCCATGAAATGCAAAATTTGTCTGGTGTTTTTCTTTAACAGACTGAACACGAGGAGATTCCCTTGAAAATTGTAGATGCAGATTTTACAACTCAATACTTCCTTTAATAATTAAACATAATGTATTATTTGCAGCGTGTTAATGCTTGTAAACACTGGGTTGACTGCTACATCTGTAGTACATATTGTCAGAATCTGTCAGTTTTCTGTCATTTATATATGATATGATATGTACCCAGTTGACAGTACAATCCCAAGGCTTTCTTTGTAATATCAACAGCTCTGTGGTGGATTAGACCTCCTAACCCCGATCTAGACAGGGTATCTGGTGACAGTAATCCATGCAGCTAATCCACAACTTGATGTAACCAAGGACACCCTGCTCTCTCTCACTATCCCTCTGTTCTTATTTTTTCTTTTCTGCTTCTGCCTTCCTGAGAGAGATTAGTGTGCCATCTGTTTTGTGTATCAGCAGGGGTTAGCTTAGCCTGATAGGCATGTTAGACCTGATCACTCCATTACTTAAGTTTTTGTCTATTTGTCTGTTCACTGGGGTGTGTGTGTGTGTGTGTGTGTGTGTGTGTGTGTGTGAGTGATAAGGCTACACAATTATTCTTTATTGTACATCTCCATTTTCTCTTTCTGTGCTTAATAATAATGGAATTCAACCATATTGATGTTTGTTAATGTTTGTCATTCCCCCTAAAAGGGTTGTAGCTGCCCCCAAAGGTAATAGATTCAATCATTGTGTAAGAATGAAAACAACTGTTTGCAGCTGCCATGGCACTTTTACAAATAGCCACCAGAAAAAGTGAAAATATATGTTAAGTAACAAAAGTACAATCGTATAATTTGTTTTTTGAAACAAAGACAAATAATCATGATTGCAAGATTAAGTGAAATTATCATTTTAGCCATAAATGGTGCTGACCTATTAAATGCATACATATACTTACATAACATGTTATTTAAGGGTGTTTGTGTGTTAGCTTAGCCTGTGATAGCATTGAATTACTCTCAAGTGTGAGAGTGAAAGTGTGTCATGAAATCCTCCTGTGCTCTCTCCCTTGTCTTGTCTTATTTTGTCTTATTCCAGGCTGTACTGTATGTGGTTTTGTTGGGGTTCTCTCTTAGCTACAGCTTCTCCTGAGCTGCATGCTTGGGTAGCATAGGCCTATGCTTTTTCCTCCTAGCCACCAGCAAGCTGAAAAAGCCTCCGTTTACTCTAGTTTTGCTCTAGGGGGTGAATGTACTGTTGTTGGTGCAGAGGTATAATGCCAGTTTGTTTGTGCATGTGTTGGGGGGTTATTCCTGCTTTGTATGCTTGCTGTGTGTTTGTGTGTATTTTATGCAGAAGTGTCAAGTTGGAGTGTGTGTCTTGCTGTGTTGTGGTCTGGATGTTTGTGTGTAGATTGGCAAGCCGTTGTGTGTGTTTGTGTGTGTCTGTGTGTGTGTGTGTGTGTGCGCGTGTGTGTGAGCATTTGTGATTATGCTGGGTGAGTGCAGGGACACTGTTTTCCTCCAGTCCCAGTGTGTGGCTGCGATGCAGAGTGACGCTTATTCCTCTGATCAGTGCCAGAGCTCAGCATGGGAGGCGGGTGGGTGAAGGCTTGGGGGGGACTTCACTACTCCAGTCAGTACATCCACTGATCTGGGACACACATCTCTGTCTGCTTGTTTTCTTTTTCTTCATGTGCCTCTGTGTCGCTGTCTTTCTCTGTGTCTTTTCTGTCTTTCTCTGGCTCCATCACACTTGTTTTTGCTCTCTTTTCTGACTCCCAGTCCCATGCTGAGTCTCATACCAATACTAATACTTGCTGATCTAATACTACTACTTCTACTACTACTCCTTTTCACAACCCAAATCACTCCACCCAAAGCACTCAGGACTCATCATATCCCAGACCAATGGCCTCTACAATTATTACAAAAAGAGTCTCAATAACTACACCTCAACAATCCATAATTATAACTGGTGCTCCCACTGCTCATGTTCACCAGTGAGTTGACAAGCAGTAGGTTACGAGAGATGTAATCAAGCTGCCAAGCAGACCTCATAGCAGCAGTTTGGCAGTCTCATAAGAGCAGGTGCGTAGCCTGAAGCAGTGTTCATGAGAGCCTTAGAAGTACTACAACAGCAGTCCACCACCCTGACCCTTGCCAGCTGATATCATGTCAACCAGAAAGACACGTGCCCGTAACAGACAGCAGTGGCTGACAACACCATTCCCAGTGGGGCAAAAGCCACAAAAGGGACCTACAGTAGAGCCCATGAAAACAGTAAAAATACTAAACAAATAAGCATAAAAATACATTTACAGAAAATAAACCATACACTTTCTGTCCACTGTATAGGTAACTGCTCTAATTACTCATAAACCATTTCAGTCACTAACCAAATAAAACCAGACTGTAAAAGTGAGTCAAGCTACTATCTATGATTTACCAACTACTATAACCTACCTACTATTTAGGTACTGTACGGGCCTGGCAATGGAGTTATTTCAATCAACAAAATCTTGAAATAAATGTATTATTTATAGTCACATTTATATTTATAAAAAATAAATGTGACTGGATGCAAGTGAGACTTTAGGATGGGAGAGGTGTGATCTCTTCCAGTGAAAGTGCCAGCTACAACATTCTGTATAAGTATGAGAGGAGATTTTTTTCTGACTACGACTATCTTGCATCCATCTATGCATCCAGCCATCCTTCCATCCATCTCCCCATTCTAAGGAAATGGTCCCAGCACTGAGTGACCTTTTTTGTAGCTGGAGCAAGACATGCTCTTAACATCTCCATTACTTCCCTGAAACCTCACTGACCTTTCTGTCTTTTCACCTTGCATGGCTGGGGTCTATTAAACTTTACTTTTCTCCACATTCTGTTGTTCTGTCTCTCTTAAATCTTTGTCATCATTGTGCATCTGTGCTGCATTCAAGTATGTTAACTTGTTATGCAGTTGTCTTAATTGTTGTCTGTGTGTGCTAGCTAGTCATTCATTCACCTCCTTTCACCCCGTGACAGATTACCTTAGATAAGTGTGCAAAAATCTGTTTATTTTTCATTATGAATATAAAAGATTATGTGTAATTACCCTACTTCTTACTCACTCATAATCTCCTAATCCCATTTGACTCATAGTGTTTTTATGAATGTGATAGTTATTTTTACACGTTTTTTACACTGTGAGAAGTTAAGCTGTTTACCAAATACTTTAACGGTTTCTTAATATCCAAGTCATTTCTTCAATATAAATGCCTACCCTCTGTCAGACTGTAAATAGCAGGAGATTATTTTGTCGAGGCTTGCTTTTTGTTGTGTCTCCTCCAATTGTCATGTCTGGCCTTGGTTCTCCATTACACAATCATTGCCAAAGCAAAATGGCTCCTGACATATCCGTAATAGCTTTGCCTAATACTGTTGTCTCTGAAATTAGCTTTCCAGCATCAAAATACTTTGTCTGAAACAGGGCAATTTGTACCAGTTCATATTTGAACCTAACTGGGTGTTTGTGTCTTGTCTGAAGTTTTAAGCAATTTTTCTGACAGCCAGTCTAAATATATGTGTGAGAGACAGAATAAAAAACCTGTCATCTGGTTTAGGCTGGGGGAACAAATTTTATCCATCTGCTAACACATTTCTGGTGTGTAGCCATGATGATGCCACTTCACCTGATGGATCTCAGACACATCCAGAGAAACTAATAACTCTCTTCTCTTCTTCTGGCTGTGTGGAAATCACATTTGACTGTCTCCCCTGAAAACAGGATAATTGGTAAAGTCAAACATTTTAAAATGTAAAATGCAGTTTTTTAGGCTATAGTTTTACAGTTATCGTGTGATTCCTTGTCACTGGCTGCTGACAGCGTTAAAGAACACAGAAAACGAAACAGAAAACAGAAACATCTCCATTATTTAGACTGCATTCATTCGCAGTTTTAAGTCTGACAGATGGAGATAATGCACACACACACTGTTGTTTTTGCCCACAGTTCCAGCGATACCGGAAGTGTATGTCGAGGAAAGAGTGCGGTGCTCATCATGCGAATTCATTAGCACTCTTTGATGACTATAGGGCTGTAAATGTGGGATTGTGTGTGATTTTGTGTATGTGTTTTGATATTTGAGTAAATCTGGCAGCTAGCCCAGAGCAGCCAGTTACACACTCAGGTCACAGAACTTAAAGCCCCCTCCACCTTTTGCTTCTGATCTGAAACATTGGCTGGCTAGTCTGTGGATGTAACACATTTTCACAACTAGCTTATAAACTATTTTGTCAATGTAATTAGAAGTTATTTTACTGTCATACTGTAATTTGCACTTGTTTTTAAACATCATCACTTTCTATTCTGTTTACCACCAGTATCACACCTTATTTTATTATGCATATATAAGAGCTGGCGTCAGAAAAGGCATGTACTAATGGCATGCAGCCTGATAAAGATAAACTATGTGTTAGAATAATCTGTGTGTGTGTGTGCGCGCGTGTGTGTGTCTGATGTATAAATCCTCAGAACCAAAGCAAGCTTTAATTAACGGCGCTTGATGATCAGCAGGCAAAGGCAAACAGCAACTAAACGAACTTGCCCCCCCGTCAGGGAGGATAATTGCATTTCACCAACATATTCATGTGGCAGACACACTGCCATTGCAGTGTACCACTGCTGAGGGTGTATTTTTTTTCTTTGAGTTTTTAGTGTTTTTATGCTTGCAAAACTCCCATTTATTTCTCAAGGGAGACTACCAGGAGCCTTTTATTTCTACTTTTTTGTTTTGTTTTGGATATATTTGCTCTGTTTGAGTGCCGTAGTGTTCATAGTCATAAGGATAGGTGGGATGTGAAGGTGGTATAACAGCTTCTCCCCCTGTCTCTCACTATGTCTCACACCCTTCTTGTCTCTCTTAGTCTCCTTTTGTCTTCCCTCTTTCCTCTCTGTCCCTTTTTCTATTAATAATAACTGGATAAAGTTGTCTGGGAATTTCAGAGGAACACTTTGTTATGGCCGTACATCCCGCTAGGTAAATGACAGGTGGGAGCTTCAGTGCTGTTCCCTGTGTGAGATTAATATGCAGCTCCCCTTTTATTTTTAGAGGAACGTTATGGGCTCACTGCCCTGTCATTACTCCTTAAGTAGCAGCAGCAGCAGCAGCAGCAGCAGCAGCAGCAGCAGCAGCTTCCACTAGCTCCTTTCTCCTACCTCTCTCTCTGCTGTCTCTCTCTTACACTCGCTTTCTCTTTAGTGGGTGGACACAATAACAGAAACACCTTTCAGTGCAATTGTGTGCCCTGCAGGAAACCGTGCCCTGCAGGAAATACCAATTTGGTGAATCTGGTAATGTTCATTTCTTCAGACTCCCAAATGTGTTTATGTTAACACTTGACTTTTTTGACTGTGTTTTGGGGGATTTGGTTACTCACTATAACATCTTCTTTATATGTCACTGAATTTGTATTTACTGCAGATTTTTTTATGATATTGCAAGTGTTTCTATTATTTTGTCCACAGCCCATATTTCCTGTATTATCCCTTTCTCTTCCTTCAGCTTCACCCAGTGGTAATGATCGCTCTTTGACTCACACTCATCTGTGCACAAACACATACTTCTGAACACACGTCACCTTTTCTATCTCTGTATCAGTTTTATCCCTCTCATCATCCTCTCTGGTTCTCTTATCATGTGTTGAGAGGCTGTCTGCTCTGTTCTTTCTCTCTCTCTCTCTACCTGCCAGGAGATGGAGGGGAGATTGGTGAGATTGCAGTGAGGTTGCGTTTGACACTACCACAACTTGCAATTGCTTGGATATGAACCTGAGATGAGATCTGTGGTTGGATAATGTCAGGTAGCACCACCATTTATGGGTGCAAGTGTTCATAGTGATCATGGTAAAAAGCTTCGAAAAATATATACTTATTTTTAGAGTCAAAATTATTAAGTTTATTATTATTAAGTATTAAAATCCTAATTGGAATGTTATGCCAAAATTAATGAAGTGAAAATGACTGACAACAATGAAAAAGTAATTGTTGTCATTTTTCAGCAAAAAAATCTATTTTGCTACACCATGAAAAAGGAAATTTTCTTATCTTTTTTATTTTACATTGTTTTGTTTTTTTGCTGGGAGGTAAAACACAGCCATGGTATTGTTCACAAAAACTGTCTATTTTGTTGATGGAGATTTGCATTAAGTGTGACAGAAAAGCTCTCTCATAGCTTTGAGTGACACTTAAAAGTTTTTCACCTTGCTCCTCTCACAACAGCATGCAGATTGTTATAAACTGAATTTGAAAAGAAAATATGTTGGTATTGTACTATTTCTACATATTTCTAGATCATACTGTAAGCACTATGCAGAATATACTTGTTTTGGATTAAGTTAATACCTTGGTCACATCTGCAAAGACTCTTTACTGTTATTCTGTTGATTTTAAAGTTGATGTTATTTTAAGTTTTTTTTCGTAAAGGACAAAGTTGTGTATGTAAGATTATTTTATTTTCACATGACAATGACAGCATTTTGGCTTCAGTATGATGTAGGTTGACCAGACCAGAATAATACCCTGGAGTCCCAGTGTAAGATGTGCTTTGGATTAGTGTTGGAGGACTTTTATTCTTGTGTGTGTATGTCTAAAACAAATACCTGGATACTACACAGGTGAACACCCCTTCTCCTAATACCCAGCTTGCCACTGGAGCGGCCTAATGAGCAGGCGACATACACAGGGGACTACCATGTTTACAGGAAATTCTGTCACTTCCCCTTGATAATCTGTGCTGGTGTGTGTCTTTTATACTGTGTGCTGGCCGTATAGATATAACAGTTGTACCCACCACATGCAAAATGTTGTGTATGTGTGTGCCTGTCTGCTATGGCTTTATGTGTAATGCTGAGACTTTGCAAATGACCTAAGGACTATAGGGAAGCTTATTTCTGCAACCACTTGCATTTCCTCCCTAATTGTTCCTCTTCTGCCCATAAACCTCCTGCTTTGTGTGTGTGTGTGTGTGTGTGTGTGTGTGTGTGTGTGTGTAGGTATGTTAAAAAGAGAAAGAAGGTCTTTTTCTCTCTGCTAGCAGTGTCAGCAGGTGAGCTGCCCTATTGGGAGAAAAGAGAGAAATCGCCAAAGCATGCAAATTGCTACTCCAAGGGGAGAATCAATTAGGTGCATAGCGGCTGGAGCAGAAAGGCAAGGAGGGGTGGAGAGGGGCAGGGGTCCATGCAGAGAGATGGTGCAGAGCCATGCTGATCTCCTCCTTTGAGACAATGCATTACTCCTCCTCTTCTGTCGCCTTCCTCAATCCATAGACTGATCCTATTGGCTAAAGCTCTCTCTGCACACTGCTTTTTAAACCTCTACTGTGCCTCAGCCTCATTCCTTTTTTTGTCTAGCCCATTTCTTTTCTAAGTATAGATTGTGCTTGAGTCTAAAGTGTGTGGCCTCTTCACCTGTTTTCCTCATTATTCTTTCTGAAGATGCTCTGCTCTAATCTGTGCCAGATAAAATTAGACCATTGATCACATAATAGAGTCTTCATATGAGTAAAGTATAGCTATCAATACCATGTGACAGTTGCCTTCATTGTTTAGTAATTTGTTGGTAATGTTTGTATTCATATTGCTGGTTTTCACTGGGTTTTGTCTCTTCCCTCTTTAGGTACATAATGTCCTCCATTTCAAGAGAAGCTTGATCCTAATTGGCCGACAGTACTGGACTGTGCCTCCTTCCCTCTCCTCACCACTCCCAGCCTCTGCACAGCCATGACGCCCCTTACCAGGACATGGACCTGCTTTTTTGTATGCTGCTTCCTGTCTAGTCTGGTGCTTCCTGTGACGTCACAAACAGTGGTGCAAGCCCCACAGGCCCACAGTGCCGGCTCCCAGGTGATCACGGCGTCCCTTCAGGAGGAGGAGTATGCATCATTTCGTGCTGAGAATCCTGAGTGGACATTCAACCATCTGGCGGTGGACTACCGCAATGGCAATGTTTATTTGGGAGCTGTCAATCGCATATACAAACTGTCCCCGGGCTTAGAGGTCCAGGTGTCCCATGAGACTGGCCCGGATGAAGACAACCGCAAGTGCTACCCACCACGTATCGTTCAGCCCTGCAGTGAGCCACTGACACTCACCAATAATGTCAACAAGATGCTTCTAATGGACTATCGGGAGAACAGGCTGCTGGCATGTGGCAGCCTCTACCAGGGCATCTGCAAACTCCTTCGCCTAGATGACCTCTTCAAACTAGGAGAGCCCTTCCACAAAAAGGAGCACTACCTCTCTGGTGTCAATGAGAGTGGCTCTGTGTTTGGTGTCATTGTGTCTTATAGCAATGCCTCTCCGGACATGCTGTTTGTAGCCACCGCAGTGGATGGCAAGCCAGAGTACTTCCCTACTATTTCTAGCCGCAAGTTGGCCAGAAACTCGGAGGAGGATGGCATGTTTGCCTATGTCTTCCATGATGAGTTTGTGGCCTCTATGATTAAGATCCCTTCAGACACCTTCACTGTCATCCCAGACTTTGACATATACTACATTTATGGCTTTGCCAGTGGGAACTTTGTCTACTTCCTGACTTTGCAGCCTGAAATGGGGGGTGGGCCAACAACTGGATCGTCCTCTGCTGGTCGGGAACAGGTCTACACCTCCAAGATAGTCCGCCTTTGCAAGGCAGACACCGCTTTCAACTCCTATGTGGAGGTGCCTATTGGATGCATTAGTGGCAACGTGGAGTACCGATTACTCGAGGCAGCATACCTGTCCAAAGCTGGTGCTATCCTGGCACGCTCACTAGATGTGGCACCAGATGACGATGTTCTGTTCGCTGTTTTCTCAAAAGGCCAAAAGAGGCGTCCACGCCAGACCTCGCAGGACTCTGCGCTGTGTGTCTTTTCTCTGCGGAAAATCAACGAGAAAATCAAAGAGAGGCTGCAGTCATGCTACAAGGGTGAGGGCACACTGGACCTGGCTTGGCTCAAAGTCAAAGATATTCCCTGCAGCAGTGCGGTGAGTACTACTAGAATGCACTCTCACACCCCTCACTCACTCACTCACTCACTCACTCACTCACACACACACACACACACACACACACACACACACACACACACACACACACACAAACATTATCTGACTATCAGTCACATTTATACAGACTTTAATGACCCAGAAGTTTAGTGACTGTACTGAGGAAATGTATACTATGTTGGTAGTTCTAGTTTTACACACAAGTACACACATTCTCTACTGTAACATGTAGTAATGTGCTCCTAATATACCAGAACAGCAGGCCTTGAGCAGTTCTGTTTAAGGTAGAATGTATCACAACCACTGATTTAGCAAAAGGGTATTTCATAAGACTATATTAAGAAAAACTAATCACTGATGATTTCTTATAGTTTTAATAATTGACAGTACAGGTGAGTATCTCTGAAGGAAAATCAGTTGTGAAGGCTCTCCCACATGTTACCATAATGAGCTTGGTTGAACTGCGGGAGGCCTTTATGAACACTATGTTCTTGGGTGGGTTCATGCTCCATTCCATTACGATGAGATATTAACCATCCACTGCCTCTTTTAATCTGCTCACCCTTTAAACAATGAAGCTGAATGTTCAGTCAAATTACCATAATTCCATTCTCCATAACAGCATTACAAATTCAGTGATTCAGTTCATTTGATTTCTCACTTTGTGCACATAAAAACAAGGTTAAATTGGGTGTTACATGTTTAGACCACCTTCACAAGCAGCTGAAGCTGTTTCATGCCTTTTTTTCTTGATCTCATATTACGTCATTAATAAAAGCTACCAACCTCAAGAAATACAAAATTACCTTGATCAGGGTGCATTTGTACGCTATTATGTTCCTCTACATAGCAAGCATGGCTAGATGAACCATGTGCTCAATTGTCAAATTTGAGTTCAGAGAGGTGTAAAGAGGTCTGTTTTCAGTGTATAGATCAGTTAAAGGTATATCATTGCAATGGGTGATTGAACATTTTTGCATTGGAATCTTTGATATATTTTCTATTATGACAACCATGTAAGTACAGTATGTCTACTACAAATAATAAATATAAAACTTAGTGTATTGAAACTCCATAAGCTTTGTATCATTGAAGAAGAAGACTGCACTGCTGAGCAAAAATACAAATATTTTACCAAGAAATATCATCATTGGAACAACGAATAGTTTCATTCGTTGTATTAATAATTTTCCTCACTCAGGCCAGTCATCCTTATTATCTACAAGAGCTACAAATGAACAGTTATACAGCCTCAAATACTTGTAACAAGAATTTGATCACTTGGTCATGGTTATATTTCAGAAACATAAATTTGATCCTCTCACAGCTGCTCAGTCCATATTGTTCTGACCTTAGCGATGAACTATCTCCAGACATTATGGAGTTGACCCTCTCTTGTGTTTGGTTCTGGAATCACAGTGTTTATCTATTAATCCGACTGTGGCACGGCACACGTTCCGGGGCGCATTTGTCTGCTGCTTGAGGGCCTGATAAATCATGCCTGGGGTGGAGCTGTCAGCAGGGATAGGAAGTGTGAGGGAGCACACGGGTTAGCGCTGAGGAATGATGCCATTTCAGCATGCGCCACAGTATCGCAACCGCCACCGCATAAATTAGACCCTACTGAACAAGTGACGGTGGACTCTGCAGGAGATACATGAGTTCTGACACACATACACACACGTGCCACCACTCTTCTAAGTATGGCTACTGCAGAGATGGAGATGGTGGCTTTTAAAGGCAGAGGGAGGCTTTTTACAAAGTAGAATAGCAATAAATAAATTGTTATATGAAAGACTTACTAAGTGATTTATTAAAATGTAGATCAGATAATTCTAGGCTGCTTTAGAGTGGAGTTGATGCTGCAGCCATAAATAAGGAGTCATATTTAAATACATGGACACAAACACACACATAAATCAGAGGCCTATTGCTTGAGCATTAGCAATTTAATAGATGTAAATATAGGCCATATATATTTCCTATGAGTGTTTTCACAATGAGAACATATTACATGTTAAGATATAGAGTTGTGAGCAAACTCTGTCTGTCTGTGATGGATGGTCTTTCTAATATCCCAAGGTTGATTGAGGAATCATACAACCACATGAATATCAAATAAGGGTCTTAATCTCTTACAACTCTCAACTTCTCTTACACAATCTAGCTCTATTCTCATTTTTCCCTGCAAGAAATGTTAAAGACTCAAAAAAATTGGTTGTTTTTGGATCAAAGATCAAGGAATTTAGACTGAACATTGTATTGAAAAGTTGTTGTGTAAAACTAAGGTCTAATTTATGTATGTATACTGTATGTGGAGAATGTATGCAGGTGTATTTCAGATACAGATGAAGTTCAAAAGTTAATTATTAAAATACTATGTCCAGTGCAAGGTGTAGTTTAACAGATTTTTTAACTTACTTAATATATTAATATATTTTACTATCCAATCTTTTTTTTGAATGATTGTATAATGTTTTATAAGAAGAAATCCTCTATTAGATCAACAATGAAATCACTCATCACTCACTCGTCTCTGTGGTGCTTCATTTTCTAGTGATTTGGGAGTGTATCAGAGACTGAAACATTTACATTTTGAGTTACCAATGTTTTGGAATGAGAAATGATCAAGTCATCAAAGTATTTGTTCAATATGTTCAAGGATACAGGTACATTTACAGGACACAGGCCTGAGTAGGACAGGATAAATACTCACTACCGTCAGACCTTTGTTGCTTTATACCATCGTTAAGAGGCTTTCAGTCGGAATGGGAGAGATGGAAAGAGGGAGAAATTGAGAATAAAAAGTATGTACAAAGACTGGCATTATGGGCGAGAGAGCAGTAGAGAGGATAGATGGTAAGAGAAGGAGTGAGGGGGGGATGCTTCCTCTCTCCCCCAAATGGCCATGCTAGGCTGAGCCACATAATGCGTGCTCAACAGTATAAGTCTGCAAAGGGCCCACATCCATAGATCATTGTGAAGTGGCATGTGACCTATAAAAAAAAAAACGCTGCCTGCTCCCTCCATGTTCACTGTGTCAGCAGAAATAAAACAGAACAACAAAACAGCGGGATCGCAATAAATTCACTCTCTGCTCTCATCCTTGATTCATTGCTCACTGCCTGTGCTGCTCTTTTCTCCTTTTGCCTGTCCTTCTCATCATGTTCTTATAAAAATAGTTGCCACCATCCTATCTTCTCATTCTGTTATTCTCCCCCTCCTTGAGTCTGTCTTTCTCTCCCCTTTATTTCCTCATACAATGCTTTCCATAAACACACAGTAAAGTACTGACTCTCATCTCTCCTCTAAACATGGATGAGAAAATTACAAGGTCGCCTGTAAGTCCCTGACAGGCCACGGCCATCCCCTCATCCCTTCTGCTAATGATCATTAATTACATGTCATTAACCAACATGCCACGGGCTATTCTTCCACATTTGTCATGTGCTATCGACTTCACATTCTGAATTCACTCCAATTAATTAGATTATTTTACTCAGCCGTTGCTGTTTCTTTGAGTCTTTTTCTTGATCTCTCTCACAGTCCTCCCAACACACGTGCTCATCCCTCCCCCATTTCATCCTTCACTTGAAAGGAACTCTTCCAATATGACATTCTCTGTCTTCTCCCCATGCTCATTTTTCATGTTATTGATTCGTTCTTCTGTTTTGTTCTGTGTTTGACCAACCTTTGAATGGTGTTGTCTCCTGTGCTGACCATCTCCATCCCTCCTCCTCTTGATTGCGGAGCTTAATCAGTGGCTGGCTGCTGCTGCTGATGAGTCAGTCTAAGCCACATCCTCAGGAAGGGAAAGGCTAGTGGATTCATTAAGAACATCCAGACTAACCCCCCCACCCCCAATCGCCCCACTCCATCCACATATCCGCTATCGTGCTTGCTGGCTGACTCGCTAATTAAATCTCCATACATGATACCACTTGCTAAAGGTCAGAATCCATCACAATATCATTATTCTGTGATTAAACAAATGTCTCCCACTTCCTTCACTATACTCTGCTGGCTGGCCTCCTCCAGAAAACACTGACTGTATGGGTGCCTTAATTTCGTTGTTTTTGTCTTTTGTGTGCTCTCTCTCTCTTTTCCCACCATCTAATTCTCTTACTCCCAAGTGAGCAGGACTGTACAATATTTAAAATGTAATTTTGGAAAATACATTGAATTACCAGTTAAATTTACCAAGCTATATCAAATGCAATCCAATACAACAGCCAATACAAGAACTCACATCTTTAGAGTTTATCATAGTCATACATTTGGTTGAAAAGGTCTTGAATTGCTGTATTGTTGAACTGCATAACATTATACTAAGATGTCTCTGATATTTTTTCATTAACATTTTAACATTCATGTAACACCTTTAAATGTGATGCAGTTCAATACAATTCCTGCACTAACTACGTCCTAACAAATGACCACCAAGTTGAATCAACGTCTCTCTGACACAGCATCAACAAAAAAGAAAATATAAAAGTTGTTGTATTGGATGTAACTATGGGTGATGGGTGTAACTAAGTATACCTAATAAACTTTCAACTCTGTGTAGTCGGTAATACAGGCAGACTTGTTTCTCTCAATAATGTTTCATTTTTTATCACAAATAAATACAGTTTTGGGTGAAAAATAAGATGGTAATGCCTAGTAATCATCCCAAAAGAAATAATGAAAGATTTACTTCTGGTACGCAGTGAAGTGGTAATCATGCTATTTTTAGCTCCCAGTTTGATTTGTGAATTCTTCTTTTTTCCCTATCTCTGAATCTCTTGAACTCCCATCTTGCCTTTGACATAAACTGCACATTTTAAGAAGAATTACATTTTTCAATTCAGCCATTTTTCACTGGAATAATCTCTGTTTATCATGGAATGTGTTGTGTATCCATGTTTCTGTCTGTCATTAAACATGCTATTCTTTTTATGTGTGATTATTAGATCCTACATTTTACAACCACATATTGGGTTCTCTTGTCAGCCATTCATCTTAACGCCACCTGCCCAACAGGATCTGCCCTTGAACTAATCTTGCGTGTTTTACTGCTTCTTGCGCTCCTGGCAATATATATATGTACAAGTGTAATCAGAAGTGTGTTTGTAAGAACATTTGACCAGCAGGGCTTTGATGCTGTGGCTCCTCACTTCCTTTGGCATTCTGCATCTTGCTCATTCTGTTTCTGCCTGAAACAGGCATCTAAAAGCAGAAGAGCCCTCAGATGGCTCAATTGGGTATAAGGTTGGACTGTTTCCAAAACAGACAGTTTTTGTGAAGAGGGAAAATGATTTATGGAGACAGGACACAAGTGGGAGAGTGAATTGTGCATTACACAGCTCACTGTGTATGAGTGTGTGTTTACTTCATGATGTGTGTGATGGTGTGTTCTGTCACGCATTGCTAGTGTGATGGAGGGCACCATGGATCAGTAGTCAGATGGACTACGTCTTGGCACAATAGTCAGTGGTCCATCTGATACACATCGCACAGACACACTCTCTTACTCACAGGTACACAAACATATGAAGGGTAGAGCTTCATTTAAACTTGTGGACTCAAAGGTTTTAGCTAAATAAAATGGTACCAGATGTGATTCTTCAGCTTTCCACCAGTGTAAGCATATCACAGAGAATGTCACAGACATGGAGAAGTCATGTAACTCACCACAGTAGGAAGTAGCTATTGAGAAGATCATAACAACAACATTTATTTTCCACTGTTTTTCCAAAAGCTACTAGCTACCAGTAGAATTTAGACTTTGAGTATTTATGAGCCAAATTAAAGTTAGTCTGTCAGTCATTTCCAACAATCAAATTTGCAGCCAATCTCAAATAATCTCAAATAGCACAGTCAGGTTCCAGTTTATTTGGTACACCTGGCTAAAACTAATGCAGTCTAATACAACAGTCCTGTAATAAATCCTCCCTTCATGTAGTCTTTGCTAAACATTTTGTTGCAAATTTTAACTGGGGAGACATAAACACATACTGCATAAAGCACAAAATAAAACTGTTTCCATTCTAATTTGTCTACTGCTATATACTAGTAAAATAAGAATGATATATTGAGTTAAATTATTTATACATAGGAAATAAAAATTCAGTATACAGCAAATTATTCCTTTAACGGATTAGAGCTGGCATACTTTAGATGCCTTCCAATCATTGTTAGCTAAACATTCTCCTGCATATCTTGATATATAGCTAAAGTAATGAATACCATTTTTGCAGATGCTTTACTTCAAAGTGACTCACTGTTGCTGCAGGAGTCATACCATAGCCAATGTTTTAGTATAGTTAAATTGAATGTTGACATTATATCTTACAATGAACGCTGCAAACCCACTTAGTCATGACATAATTCTCTAGTGCCGCCAATCATCCTGGCAGGTCAGTCATTTAGCACAGTAGGGCTAGAGGAAATATTGGATTTCTAAGTGGATAATTATACAAAGAGCAACCACTGGGATACATTTTTTTCATTTTACTCCCCCAGTCTTTCTTTGTAAGGGAAGTTTTCCCATGTAATCACCAATAACTTTATAGTAAAACAAGCTAATCATGGACAACAAAGCATGAAGACTTTTTACAATAAAATCAAAGTGCAGAATCAGCATACTAAAATGGATTGGGGAAGAAAGTCATTGAAACTGTCACGTGGAGTATAATAACTGCTTTAAAAAGGAATAGCTAGAAGTGCAAGAAAATGGACTCTTTGGAGGCTCCAACGGCTGAGCAGCGACATGAAGCGAAATGTCTCCGTGGTTTAATGTGTGTCATTAACTTTGTGAACTTGCAGCCAATGGAACGGGCCCTCACAACAGTGCAAGCCCAGATTAGGCCATACATCAGAGAGCGTTGGAGAGCGGATCTTTTTCAGTCTCCACTAATCGCATTGAGCAACTCTCTTTCTCTTTTGCGTGCGCCCACTGCCCCCTCTCTTTTTCTCCACTCTGTATCTGCTGATCCCTCTGCACAGTCCAGAAGAGAGCTCTCTTTGTGCTGGTGCTGGCAGGCAAACAGAGGCAGAGAGATGGATATGGCTGAGAGTGACCTGATTCTGCTTCAGTGCCTGGCCTCTGTCCAAATACAGAGACTCTGCTCTCCTGTCCCTCTGTCTTTAGGGAGGAACCCCCTGTCTTTCACCTCTGTTGCTGCTCTGCGAGACACTGGCTGAAATACCTACCAGACCTGAGCAAGAATTGAGTTTGTAGTTTTAAGTCACTTGAGTTGTTAGTTGCTGTTATTTATCTAGCAGTTCTTCTGATTTTGCATACATATTCAGAAGTGTACAACTTACCATATCTGTACCAATAATAATTTCTTTAAATCATATTTCTGCAGTACCCAGGGATGGAGGAGTTTGAAGACAGTGAGCCTCATTCAGTGTTTTCATTACTTTTTCACATTTATTTGTTCATAGAAACTGAATAAGAGAAAAATAAGAGAGAGAAAATAAAGAGTCAGAATTGAGCTTAAATTGGATGCATTGAAAGCACAAGTAAACACCTTAATAATCTTATTTAGAGACAGTAATCCTTTGTGGTGTGTGCAATTAATCTATCTGTGTGAGTGGTCGGCACCACTTGTAACTTTTGTTTTTATTTGTGAATATCTTGGAACATTTTGTTGAGTCCTACAACAATTCATACTTTGTATCTATGTAAAAGTTAATCTAATCAAATCTGTGCATTCAAGCTTCTCATGAGTGAGATCCTTGGAAAGTAAAAGACAGAGAAAAAGAAGATGAAAAATCATCCTCAAGGTCTACATGTAGTCAGTGTTTGCCAATCCTTGGATAACTTGTAAAGCACTGGCCATCAGAAGTTAAGACAGAAATGGTTGAGAGAAAAAAGCAGTGTAAAACCCTCTAAGTTTGAAAAATGCATTAATGAGATGGGTTGAGAGAAAGAAAAGGGGCATAAAATGTGATGTGAAGCAGTGACAGCAGTGCCTCAGACATTGTCAAGGGCTACATTGATATTATTTGGTATTCTGACTTAGAGACGTCTTTGGCATCACAACTACAAATGTCATGTTTTGGTGGTGGCGTAATGAAAATGTGTCTGCTTCCTGAAAGGGCTGACAGACAGAAAGTATATTTCATTAGATTGCCGAATGCGGGACGGAGATGGCGGCTGTGATTGGCAACCAGTAGAAAGAATACAGCATGTGTCAGTGAGAAATGATGAAAACACACATTTTCACGCATATAAAAACATCCTTTTCCACATGCATTGCCCCTCACTTACGCAGACACACACACACACACAAATGTGTTAGAAACAGGCAGTGATGTAATGTGAAGTGATTTTTAATGATGAAAACCACTTTTACTTTTTTGGAAAAGTTATCAATCTTGGGAGAAATGGCTGCCCCTTTATTATCTTTTGAGGCAGCATTCAATCATCGAGGCGCCAAAAACTACAAAGTACTCTATTTTGCTCTTGATAGACCCTGTTAACCTTTGAACCATGGGATGATGAGGCTTCTTTATAACTGATGGCAACACGAGATGGTGTTTCTTTATGTCACAAAAACAAGGAATATTAACAAATGCATAGAAAAACGGCTTTACTGGTGAAAACATATGGTAATTGGACACTAGTGGAGATCAGTATTGGAAGAGGAATTGTGTCACTCATGAGTTCAGAAAGTCTCAGAAAGGGGGAGACAGGTTAGCAGGTAGCGTAACACTGCAAACCAGAGTGATATTTCACTGTGATTTTACAGAGTGACCCTGGTTCTCATCAGAGCACCATTAATCTAGCAGCGAGCCACTACACGACTTTAAGGACAGAGAGTGCGTTCTTGACTATAGCTCATTCTGAAAAGGTCAGGGGGGGAAGAGGGCAAGGAGAGGGTAGCGAATTGGAGGAAAAATTGTCCACTTAAATATGTTTTTGTTGTGCACAAATATTCATCTATGTTTACTCTCTTTGGCATTTCAACCGTGCATTGTTAACTATCACCTCTCCTTCCTCCATCTGTCTTTGGTCTTGCTCCTTTTCGTCCTCATCTCAACCATACGACATGATCTTGACCCAAATTCAGGTCACCTCTATTGATCATTCATACCACTTTATACAACCCCATGTTATAGCCTAAAGCTGATTGTGGCCTAGACCAGCCATGTTCCATTTGTCTAATGAAAGCAGACCACATATTTCCTCTGTCCCTCAGTCTGAGGCTTCTGATGATGATGGCCTTTAGTGAAAGGTTGTGAGGAGACAGTTGGTGCTTACAAGATTGATCGAGACCCCAAGGGGTGCAAACGGAAAATAAGACATAAACTGAAAGACCCTCTGACAGCTCAAACCACTAGGCAACTGTAGATTTGAAATGGTTTTAAGCCAAATGATGTTATCGGTGCATGTTCACCTTTCTGAAGCTCAGAGTTTTTGGTTGCATGTTTGGATTTTCCTGTGTAAGGCCCAGGTAATTTGCCATAAGCTTAAACCATCTCTTGTTTTGCTTTACCTGACATTTTCCTTTTATCGTTAAATGTCCAATCATTCACATCAGCCCAATACTGTTCGTAATATACAACAAGGGCTTCATTTGAATATTCAAATCAGTTTGCAAGGAATTGCTTTTCATCAAGTCGTTAAAGTAACATTTGTATTTCATAACTCATACCCACTATCTCATCTTATCACTGATGTTTTCTGTGCATTTTGAAAGAAAGTAAAGGTAGTGTCAGCTGGCATTTCTCCCCACGGCAACCCACCATTGCTAAGCTATAAATCAAGAGCAACGCCTGCTACAGTCCTAAACCCAGTGTTTCAAATCCATCCATACACACAGAATAATGACCAATCCCCAGCACCATTATTCTCTTATCAAAACCATAAGTCATTCTGCCCACAGTGACTGGTATGAATATCCACCCAGTAGTATAAAACACATGCATGCAAACACAAAATGTAGAGTGGCACAAAACATGAAACGCACCCATCTGTATTTAATCACAAAATCACAGCAGCATGTCCACACAGAAAACATGACAGATGAACCTCCATTAAGAGTTGTATTAGAGTCTCCCAGCTCTAATTCTGTTTTTTATATATATATTTAGATGCCTTGCGGTGATTTGCCTCAGTGTGACGATGCAGCACGTTTTTTTTTTTTTTTTTTTTCCCTTGGTTCACTTTGAATCATCTCACATTGAATATCCTGCTGCACTGACATTTCTGCAGTTACTGTTGTATTGGGTGGACGGTGGGGAATTGTGCCTGACAGAGCAGCCTCTGGTACTATTACAGAGCTTGAGCCTGACTGCAGTCTTCTTCCATCATCATCTCTCTCTTACTTGTACTTACTTGCATGTGGACCAGCAGATGCACAAATCCATACAAATGGTCACAAACTCTGTCACATACAAATGCCCCCCCCCCCAAAAAAATACACTCACACTCAGACACAAAATATTGATTCTCATTTTCATTAATCTTCAGATCACTCTGTGCTATGTATTAGGTCAGTTGTAGGTTTCTGTCAGGATAAACCTGCTCAATACTGCTACAAGTCTCTCTGCCCAAGTTAACCCAAGCCTTTCTCCCTGAAGACCTCTGTGGCATACAGCTTTATCCAAAAGAAGTGTTCTGCCTAAGCACTGCCCTTCACCTTGAGTCTGTAGTCAAAATCATTTATATTTCTAGTATTCATGAGGGAAACTGAATTAGATTTGTAATGTGTTAATCTCTCTCCTTCTCCACTGCAGCTCTTGACCATTGACGATGACTTTTGTGGCCTCGACATGAACGCACCATTGGGCGTGTCTGAGATGGTGCGTGGCAAGCCGCTCTTCTCAGACGCTGTTGACAAAATGACCTCCGTCATTGGCTACGTATACAAGAACCACTCGCTGGTCTTCGTGGGCACAAAAAGTGGACGAGTCAAGAAGGTAAGAAGCAGGATGAAACGTAGAAGAGATGGCTGAATTGAAGGCAGAGATTTGGTTTCTCTCTTTCAGAATGTGGAGTAAGGGCTGGGAACTGGGGACTGCTGGATTGGAGCAAGGATAGTTGTAGTAAGGCAGATTGACTTTCAGGCAAATCAGCTGAGTCGGCTGCATTTGCAGAAGGAAGAGGTGTGTATGTGTGTGTGTGTGTGTGCATGAGAGAGATGGAGAGTGAAGGAAGGAAGTGTGTGTGTACTTCACTTTGGAGCTTTGGAGAGAATTTGAGTGTGTGTGTGTTTTGAGGAATGGAGGATCAGGAGAACCCCTGAGGGGGTTTTATTCCTAGAGCCAAGCCTATCTGGTATCTCTCAACATCCTCCTCATCCACTGCACCATATATCACACATACACTTGTATACACCCAGTATCAGGAGTATCCACTGTACATTTCCTTCATTTTGGACTTGTAGAAAATCCAGAGCCCTGGGGGTAGATTGTAGCACACATCAGCATGTTGCAGAACTTGCTAGACAGCACAGATCAGCATGTTGCCGAATCGATTAGAGTTTTAAAGTTTCTTATCTGTTTCTTGAGGCAAATTGAGGAATCAGAATAGGATGAAATACATAATTTTTTAAAGATATTTACTTAACTGCATTACAGTGCATCAGTACAAGTCTGTCACAAGCAAGTCACATTGTTCTTTATAATTTAGCATTTTTGACATTTAGTGTAGTCATTTGGTGATGTAGTAAGAGGGAATCTAGATTATTATTACATTATTAGTCATTTTAGGAAATGGGCCCAGATGGCTTTGAAGCTCCTGAAAACCTGTGGAATTATTTTTGCAGCTGGCAGTGTCAGCTATAGTGTTTGTGGACATCTTTGACCATAAGTGTCTCTCCCTTGAAAAACATTCTGTGTGACAGCAAAGCCCTTGGCTAAACAAGATTTGTCCCCTCAGAGTTAAACAGCACTGGATAAGCTGGGTTTTGGTGTGTTGTGGCTTCCACCTTAGACTTTCTTTATGCCCCTGTGCCCTCCCCCGTGTGGCAGCCCTCGTCTGGGCTAATGGGATGATGCACTGCCGGCCTCACAGGCCTGGGGAAAACAGCATTACACAGAGAGGAGGAGTGAGAGACGGATGGAGTGACTCAAAGGAAGGTTGAGCTGGAGGGGAGAGATTGGACAGAGATGGACTATGTCTAACGGGAGGAAGACAGTTTGTAAGTGGACAGTTGAAGGGAGAAAGATGAAATACAGAGTGGAGAAAGTTAAACAAAGATGCAATTGAGGCCAGAACATGCAACCAATATCGAGAGGTGTTTTTCTATTGATACACAGGCAGACAGGAGTGCTGTTTTTTGCATGGTTTGCTTTTGTTGATTATGGGCCCCCTGCCTGTGTTTGTTGTCGTTTTTGTTCCGCACAGGAGCAGAGTGGTTGAGGCAGCGGTTTTCCATGTTGTAAGACACTAACCAACATATAGGCCAATGTTTCATACAGGGGAAATATGTAATCATATTTAATACCTACTGCTCATCTGTAATGAGTGCGAGTTAGGGGACATTTTGTGGCTTTAAGTTTTAAAAGCATTTCAAGTTTTCAGGGTTTTCTGAATATTACTTTTGCTTCAGGATGTTAGAAACAATTTTTCTTCCTGGTTATCTTTGTGCTTTTCTTCTTTCCCCTGGCCTCTCTCCAGACATCCTTCTCAAAACCACATATTGGCACTTGAGAGAATCATGTCTGCAGGATTTTGGCATTGTTTTCATTCAAACTCGACATGAATGAAGATCAGATTGTGCACATATGGTATATTCAGGCAAAGAAGACACACACCATCTTTGACAAAAGGTGATCAATATCCTGTGTCAACACAGGCACATGCACACACAGCCCCATTACAACCCCATCCTCCCCTCCCATGTACATACTTCCCCTCCCCTGTCGTTAACTGTATACCATTAGATGACATCACAGGCAATAAAAGACAACAACAAGACAATAAAAGGTCTGAGCTTCAGTCCACCTCCTTCATCAGTGACTTTATAACCCCTCAGCTAATGGATGTTGATTTATATACACTCCTCCACCTTACTTGTTCCATCCCTCAACCCCCTCCTCCTTCTTTCTCTCACTTCTTCTCACACTCACTCTATTTCACTCTTTCTGTTTTTTCAGTGTTATTTATGATCCTGTGACTAACATGTCACCCTGAATAAATATAAACATTATGGTAAAAGAGAGTGGATGGACTTTAATGCACTGGTGTTTGGGTGAGCTAAATGTTTACTGTGTTTACAGGCTCACGTTTATGACATCATGAAGTCGAGCTGGACAGGAAGCTGAGTGAATTAAACTCAATTTGCTTGTGAAATTGTTTTATGTAATAGGGGTTAGAGTAAAATTTTGCTAGTATAACGTGAGGCTTGTGGACCAGACTACAGACATCTCTGTACCTCTATACTGATGAGGACCGCCATTAACACAATGCATTCCCTAGCCCCTAAACCTAACCTTAACTATCGCACCTACATGCTTAACCCCAAACCTTGCCTTAAATTCAACCTAAACTCCAGATCAGTTGATGTAGAACAATATTTGAGATGGCAACAGAGAAAGACAGTGATTAGACTCCATAAATGTTTAGTATTTTCATGTAATGTAGGCCCATGAAGAAAGGTGATTCTGAATAAGAAGCAGAATGATGATTTTGTGGGCGTGGGAAAGCAAATGTGACAGAAAATCTGGAGAGTAAGGTTGGCCTGTGAAGAAACAACAGAAATTTACCAATAGAAGAATAAAGGCAAAACATGAGAGACAAGATCTTTTTATATTGAACTTTCACCAATGTTTTCTTTTTCTCTTCACTCTCAAACAGTCCTTTGAAGAAGTAAGGACCAGCTAAAATTTCCTCACTTTGCTCTCATGGTCTACCAATTTCAAATACGTCCTCTCAAAGATAGTTGCACAAGACCACACACACACACATACATAGCCTTCGCCTTAGATGTCTCTGATGCTGAGTGGCTGTGTTGTGTAAAGTCTGTATTGACACAGTCTAAGCTGAATTTCATAACACACTCCTGTCAGCATAAAACAGGCAGTGCTGTCGAATCAGTAGAATTCTGTACATGCCCACAGCTATAGCCATGTGTGGCCTTTACTATATCATACAAGGCTTAAAACCCTCACACCACACAGGGCTTACATGATCTGTACACCTCCATGCCTTTTCCTCACTCTTATTTCCACCTGACTTCTAGCTCTTTTGAATTGATAGACTGTATCTTTATCTCTGCTCTTCACCACACTTCACACCTCTTTCTCCTCTTACTTCTTTGCTTCCCCTCCCTTTCTCCACCTCTATTTGCTCTCTCCTCATAATTTTGCTCTTCCTTTTCCCTTCATCTCTCTCCCTCCCTCTGTCTATCTGTCCATGGCTGAGTGGAGTTGCTCTTTGATGGCTACCTCCTGCCACTGGAAGTGAATGGACCATATGGCTTCTGTCAGCCTGTCTGTCGGTCAGTTTGGTCGTGCGTTGGTCTGTGGCTTTTAGGAGATTGAGATGTGATGGAGATAAAAGGCTGTGGCTGGGAAGGTTTAAACCCATTTACTGCAGGTCAGTGCACAGCAGCAGGTCAAGGGGAAAACCTTAACCCCCTGCAGGCTTTGGTTTAGTTTATGGTCATCTAGTCAGGCTACACATTAGCATGACAGGTTGACGTCTGTGCAGACACATATGCATGATACTCACACACTGCACATGCTTGCATGTATTGAGATAAGCACACATGCATGCATCAATGAACACTTAGACCCACACACCAGCCCACGTAGACACTGCTGGACAAAGGCTGGCCAGGTACCTCCATGGGGCTGTGGATGAAGAGGTGGACTAGGGGCCGAGAGGGAAGTGTGGAGGGAAGAAGCAGAGAAAAAAGAGAGGGAAGAGATGAGATTGAGGGCCACCTGCCGAGGTGCTAATGCATCTCTGCTCTGTCTGTCCCGATGGGGGAGCATTGGCGCTCAATACAATGAGCAGCTAACCTTGAACTTGACGAAAGAGGCACAAAAATGAGCATGGCATGGCATGCAAAGGTAGTGAAGTCGAAGAAGCTGAGGATAAATGTGTGTGTGTGTGTGTTTCTGTGTCCTAGATATTACCACTTTATACAAAGCACTGCCAAAGGTAGTGTCTGAAAAAGCAGACACTACCTTTCTTGGTGTGATGGGACAGAGGGGAAACAAGAAAGGGGGGAAAAAAAAAACTTTTCCACAGAGCATTTGTCAGCATTTTGCCAAAGGCAAAGAGCAGGGTGTTGGGTTGTGACAATTCGTTCACCTCTTAACCACAGCCACTACTTTTCAGTCTTCTGAAGAAGAAGGAAGAGCAGAAGAAGAAAAAAAGAAGGAAAGTGGTAGATGGGAAAAATATGGGTGATGAGGAAGCAAGAAGGTGAAAGGAGAGGGTAGAATGACATGAGAGATGGAGAGCGAGGCAGAAAGGTAAATGCATGGTAGTTTGCAAGGCTATAGCTTTTTGAAGGAGAGGAAAAAAGCTTACAGGAGTAGTTTAGAGACAGAGAGAGCGAGAGAGAGATCTGTCATTTAACATTGTCAGGGGAGATGGCATGAGCGAGAAACAGGTCAATTCAAACTCTCACTTTTGATTCAACCTCTGCCAATTTTGATCACAAGTTTCATACTCTGTACATGTACTCATGTACTCATGCTGCCCTCCTCATCACAGACATGCTATTTATCTTTCATTTAATTTTTCCACTTTCTTGTTTTCCTCTGCCATGTCATGCTTTGTCTTAACTCCCTTTCCCATGCCTTCTATCCATGCCACACATGTCTAACTGAAACCTTCAAAATATGAGATTCTTCAGGTCATCCCTTCTGTATATGAAAATTTCCACTGAATGTATCAATTTGTTCAGGTTGATTGTATTTTAAAAAGCAGATACAGATCAGTCATTGCGTCAATGGTTTGAGAGCTTTTACTTGAGATATTTATTGCTCTGGACCGGTCCCATATGTTTTGTGGGTTGACTGTGTCCTTGTTTTGCATGTGTGTGCTTGTCTGTGTATGTATGCTGGGTTGGTTAACCCCAGATGCGGATTATTGAAATGGGCTGAGCTGAGCCGTGGTCATTGGAGCAGAGGATTAACTGCTTAGAGCTAATGATGAAATATGCTTTAGGACGGGCAGGCATCGTGTGTGCATGTGTGCGCACGTGTGCGGACAGTGGTTTATGATTTAAGCCCCCCCCCACCCTTGTTATGCTATAAACACAATGCTCTTCAACGCAGGTGCACACACTCGTACACACTGCTACTATCACCCTGGCCAATAGCCATTACAACCCCACCCAGTAGTCGATTCATTCTGGCCTGTGGTCTAAACCGCTGCTGTATTCAGCCGGTATTCCCAGAATGTCAATGTTCGCATACTGCTAAGTATTCCTCAGCAGTCTTCCTAGTTGCCTTGGCGGTGTGTGTGTGTGTGTGTGGCTGCTCCCACACCAGCTAGTGCAGCAGCACACACTAAAGCATGCTCAATAGTGAGTTGCCATGGTAGCACAGGCTGTTCCACGCACAGAATGTATAGAAGGCATCAACGCAGGGAAGACACACACGCACATATCTGAGAGTAATATATTGTGATACCCTCTGTATTTAATTCCCAGGGAAGCTCACAGTGTAGACATTATGCTGATACAATGGACTGAGCGCACATTAGGATGATCTGACCTGATGATAGTGGGCTGGTATTCGATGACAGGTGTTGTCCACCTCACAGCTGTAAGGCTGATTGAACACACAATATTAATGTGTTGGTGTTTTTGTCTCGCTGTATTAACTGCTATCTGCTACCCAGCTTTGCTCTGCTGTTTGTTGTAGAGATAGAAAGGCATGTCAAGGGGAATCAGTCAATGGGAACCCCCTGGCAGCCCCCGCCACCCCCCTTCACCTTGTACTTCTTTTCGTAGCTCTTTTTCTGCACCATTGTTCCTGGCCAATTGTTTCTACATACATCTTCCTCTGGTAATTGCTTGGTGCACAGTGTTTGCTTAGGCCCCCTTCCAAAGTCCAATTTCTCCTCTAGATTTAGGGAGTTGGTAAATAGTCTGTGTGTGTGTGGTATTTGAATGTAAGTCTCTGTGTATATATTAGTCAATTCTGAGCAGAAAATCACGGGAGCTAATGAGAAGTGAAGTCCAGTAATGGTCTGGGAAGAGAATCAGAAGGAAGTGGTTGCCTCGTATGCTCACAATCCCCACAGTACTTGCCGTGCCCACTGCCAACACAAAAAACCTCATCCAGTAGCCACGCGGTCTGACTGGGCAGGCAGAGTCCATGTTGACAGTGTGAAATAGAAAGTAGAGAGGAATGGATGCGGAGATAAGGGCTAAATAATCCAAGAGAAAAAATGAAAAGGTAGAGGGACATGGAAACAGAGTGAGGTAGAAGTAGAAAGCAAGGGGCCACCAGGGAATGATAGCACATGTCTTCCAGACCATTATGGAATTTACCTGTGCTCCTGCACGCACACACACACACACACACACACACACACACACACACACACACACCTCAACTTTTCCATTTGGCCATTCAGTGTTTAGTTGATGAAAGACATGAGGGAAGAGTATCACATGGTGCTCAGGTTAGCAAGGAGCAACCACTGTGCACTGTGCCTTCCTGACTCAACAGATACACAAAGTGCCCTGATATGGTGGATGACATTGCTTGTACGCGCAGCGTGTTTGGGTGTCAACCTTCATGTGTGTACGTACGTGGTCGTATGCAAAAATAGCTGTTCACCTCACGCGTGTCATCCAGGTGTGTATTTATAGACGCCATAGCTTGGCCTTATCCCTCCTTTCCTTTATAATTGATGAGCTGCCAGGGGCTGAGCAAGGCAATAGTGCGCCCCCCCCACCCACACACACACACACACACACACACAACCAACCTTGGTAACCAGCTGCTTCACTGCAGGTTGACACCATGTTTGCACACACATACACTATGTCTGAACCACTCGATTGTTTTAAGCTCCTGTATTGCTGCAGCTTGTCGCAAAGGTGAGCCTCCAGCCATGAATCATGTTCCATGTAGTGTTGCAGCCTAGATGCTGTTTGTCTTGCTCTGACTTGCTGATTAGCTGCAACAGCTCTTAGTCAGAGTGAAATTAAACTACCTCGCAGTGTCAACCCGATGTTACGCTGCTGGATATTTTTAACGTTTTTCCAACCTTCCTATGAAATTGAATTAGTATTTAGACACAAGGATTTCAGAAATCTGTTTTTTTTTTATTTACACAAATCTTTTCTGAAATGGTAAGCAGGAAGAGAGTGGGTGAACAGCTCCAGAAAGGAGAGCACGGCAGAGAGAGATTGAAAGAGTGTAGAGGGCAAAATTGGCGAGCAAGAATGATGGGTGAAAGCTACAGAGTTGGAGAGAATGTCGACAAAGGGTAAAGGGAGACAGTCTGATGGGAGGAGAGGGTGAGAGTGGTGAAATAGAGTTTGATGTTCATTTCACTCTTGTGAGTCTGCACCTATTGAGAAGAGTACTAGTATGTGGCAGCCTATTGAGCTGTGAGTGATTTGAGTGGCTATTCTCTGATGTGTGTATGTGGAGTCGAAAGGCTTGAGCCAGCAGAGAAGTTGAAGAGAGAAAATGACTAACTTCAGTCTGATCTTTCTGTTTCCTGGCAGTTTGAACTGTAGTTGACTCTGATGTGTTGCTGGCTCAGGGTTAAGACAAGGTTGGCTGCTGAAAAGGATGAGTCAAGGTTTGGGGACATAAACAAATCAAAGGGCTGACATGGAATCTGGAATCTGTGCTTTGATTGCAAGTATAATTTGTGCCTGTCATTTTTTATCTCTTTTCAGTGGATGGGTCGTCTAGTACTTCAGCAGAAAATCTCAGAATTCTTAGACCTTGGGGGAGAACAGTATTTTATCAGTTCAAATAACTTTTGTGTATTAGTATGTGTGTTTCTTATAAATTTTTACCTATTTGAAGTGAAAAACTGCAGCAATCTTGCCATGCTTTGACTGTTGAGAATATGTGGAAATCTGTGGACATGACATGGACATAACATGAAAACATTTGATCTCTTATGCAGTCCAATACAGTCATCCTACTACCTTTTGTGAAGTTTAACTTAATTATAGGGTTGGATTTTTGATAAGACTGATCCAGTTGCTTACAAAGTAATTTTGGTCTATACACATTGACAATGCCTGTAATCCGAGCAAATGACTACTGAGCATTGCCAGACCACAGTGAGCAAAGTGAAAATTGTGGGTTGGCTTTGTGAAGCTGGGAAATGCTTAATTTGCAGATCATTTAAATATCCATGCAGCTTGTTCATCAGTGTCTCAGATAGTGGGTAATGCAGTCTCAGCTGTGTAAGATACCAACCCTTAAGTAACAGCAAATACAGGGACGGTGTTGTGAGTAAATTTTATAATCTAGTGGCAGGTGAATTACAAGATGCAACAACAAACCCACACCACATACTCCCTTCTTTCCTTCTTCCTTTAATTTCTTTTTAAATTTCTACCATTTAATTTGTTTCTACTCATTTCTCCTTGTCCTGCTCTGCCTTTTCCTAGCTTCACAACATCCTACTCTCTCTCACTCTCCTCTCTATGCTTTTATTTCTCCTTCCTTCCTTCCTTCCTTCCTTCCTTCCTTCCTTCCTTCCTTCCTTCCCCTTCTTTCTATTCTAATTAACATGTTGTTGTATTGCTGTCCAGTGAGAAAAGCTGGCAGACTGTGTGTGTTTACAAGCTGCTCAGTGAGGATGGCTTTGCCAGACGGGCATGGGGCCTATATCACGAAGCAAGTTTGACTTAGTCAGGCACTCTTGGGGTTACCTGTCTTCACTAACACTCACCAGTGACTCTAGATAAAAAGTATCACAAAGCTTGTTTACAACTGATGCCATTAACCCTGGATTAACCAATGAACCTACAAGCACATTCACATGAAAGAGTTGGAGTTTGTAATACAATCACTTGCCACATCAACACATCAAGATCATGGTATTTAAAGAGTAACTTATTAAATAATAGCATTTTCAACATTTAAAGTCATCTAGAAGGAGAAGCAATGAAAATCAAAGTTATTCTACTGATTTGTTTGTCAATTTACTTTGCAGGAGTTTTGCCCGTGTTTGGATCCTGTCAGAATGATGACTCACTATTTTCGCCAGCTGATTAATTAGTAGGCAGGCTGATTAAACATTTTTCTTATGACTGAACTAAACCTGCTCTGAAGTGGGTTAGTTTTGTAGGTGGTAATCTTTTCAGTTTAAAAGTGATCCAGCTTTGTGAATCTGGAAAGCCTGAGTTAAGCCCAAAGTTAGCTGCCTAACTCACTAATCTGGCTTTGTAATAAAAGCTGCTGCCTCCAAAGATGTGCTGTAAACACACTCTTATTCCACAAACACACATGCACGTACACACCCTGATCTACACTGAAAGACAGGTCAAGTGTGAAGATTGACAAGGAGTATGTTGTAAAGAAGCAACCACAGTAGAAGGTAAAAAAAAAAAATTGGACTAAAATCTACAAACATCACAGATATACTTAGAAACTTCCTGCAGCATATGTACACTTACATAGTTTTTGGTTGACATAGGCATTTGACAACTCAGCCATGCTTCAGATGACATAAGATAATTGCTTAGTTACATCTCTCAAATGTTCATTCTCATACAACACATCTGAGTTTTTCTCTCTACCTTGCCTGTCAAGCTCACTCTTCAAGCCTAGATCTACTCACCCAGTTAATTGCATCACTATTAACATTCTTCAGCCATATCAAGTCTGTGTCAAGCCAGCAAATGGGAATGTAATTATGTCCAAGCTTTCTGTCTTTTTCTCTCTCTTCTGCCGATGGATCATTGAGTAGGTAACCACAGAGAAACACTCCAAACAAAGCTGTCTCCCACACATATACACACACAATTACACATTTACACAGACTTCTACTCATGTCAAAGGTGGCTGAACAGTTAAGAATCACCCTCTGTGGCTGCTGCTGAAGGAAGTCTCTACTGCTTTTTTTCCCTGTGCACTAGAAGAAGCGCTTGAATTGGCATTAATTACTCTTGTGTAGCAGACTGTGAAGGCATGGGCTCTCCAACACTTAATTAACAATTCCTAAAAGTGATTTATTGTTAATTAAATGGTATAGAAAAAGTTCATAGTAGCTGCACCCCAACAAAATTACAGTGTATTAATTATCATTTCAATTTTGTTTCAGGTGTTGGCATGGCGATTGTTAATTTGTGTTCCAGCAGTAGAAAATCAATACAATGTCTAGCAACTAATCACACAGTGTGTTCCTGTGTAGCTCAGTGGATGGATGGCTAGCAGTAACCCTGCCAGGGCCAGAGTGTAATTTCCCATCAATACCTCCATTATTATGGTATGGGAAACATATTTAGTTTTCCAGCCATAATTTAAGGTTTGTGATGATCAAGGATAAGTGAAGATTAATTCCAGGGCTGGTTTATAAGATGCAAAGTAATGTTCTCCTTGGTGAGCATGTCTCTCTTTCTTTTTCATTCCACTCTACACAAACTTTCATCACTGTATGTAATGGATTTTCTCAATCATTGATGGATGACCAGTTGAAGCAGATCCATTTTTTATCAGTGGTAGTGCATGTAGCACCCATATTTCTACAATAACTCTCATTCTTGGGATTCCTGGAAACAACTCATCCCTCTTTCTCTTATTCTTTACCTCTTTCTCTCTTCTATTTCTCCATCCTTTCTTTTCCAACTTACCTCCCCTCTCCAAGTCTCTGTGATTTATGGCTGAGTCGCAGCTATAGAGGACACACAACTGCAGGTGAGCCCTCTGCCTCCCCTCCCTCTCTCACTACTTCCTTTCCTGCACGCCTGTAGCCAATCATTGCACATCGTAGGTCTCTTGGGGCGACTGGTGCCCCCCCACACACCTTTTTCTCTCCTCCACCTCTCCTTCTCTCTTTCTCTGTCTCTCTCCCTTTCTCGCTCTCTTTGCAGAGAGCAGTCTGCTTCACAACTGGGTCATTCTAGCAGCCAGTCAGGGAGGTAAGGCTAGGCTAAGCTGCACTCTGTAGCTAGGCTCAACTGCAAGGGAGACTTCTGAGACTGCAGATGGAAGTGTGTGCTGTCGACGTGGTTGCGTTTGTTTGCATGTACGTGGGTGTTTTCAAACCTGTTGAGACTGCAGGTAGATTGAGATGGAAAATGTGTGTGAATGGAGGTTTATATGAATAAGACATTTCTTTTCCATGTGTTTGCGTGTGTGTGTTGGTATATTCCTTGTTTGAAAGCTTCTATTAGCCACCACATGTATTAAGTCTCCTGCAAACATCAGTTGCATCTCCCAGCACCTGTATGTTTGTTTGTTTGTTACGTTTTATTTGCACATTCTTTTATTGCTCAGCTTCTCCTCCTACTCATCTCACTGACATATGCAGACACACATGCTCACACACACACCCTCTAATGTAGCTGCAGTGGTGTCAGTGGGTTGCGTTTTAGATTACTCTGACTTGCCCATTAAGCAGATGCCAGCGTAAACATCTTTAAAAGGGTTCCTGGGTCTGTCTGTCTGACATCAAGACTTTGAAGTGTGCCTCGGGTACCGAAGCTGCGTCATAGACACAATGACAGCAGAGATGGAAAGTGCGAGAGTTTGAGAGAGTAAATAAAGGAGATGGAAGGAGGGAGAGAGACTGAGAGAGGAATGCTGGAAAGATGAAAAAGACAGCAGAGGCAAGTAAAAGGAGACGGGGAAATGAACATCTGTAATCTTGCACACCTATCCTTGCAGTCTTCTCTTTTTCTCTCACCTCCTCTCCTCGCCCTTTGTTTTCCATTCCTCAACAGAGACCTTAATAAGTGGATTTTTATCTCAGCTACACCAGCACTCCCAAAGGATTATGTGAGTTTCCTCCCCTACTTCACACACAAAATGGTAATTGCCAATCTGCAGTTAGATACGCTTCTTGTTTTCAAGGGATAAGGCAGAATTGGTTAAAAAACTCTTTTTAAAATGTTGATGGTGACTTAGTGTGGTCTTTTATATTAACTTAGCAGCTGTGCTGCCATCATACCTCTGTAATCTGTGTGTAGCTTAGAGTTCACACAGGGTCTCATCACTGTCTAGACTCAGACACATTATCAGTGGTCTGTGTCAGCTAAAGGTGCAGTGTCCTTCTTTCTTCTCTCTCCTCTTTCTCTCTAAATCTTGCCTTCACAAAGGATGGGATGAAAGGTGTTGCACCCAAGTTCAGCTATGCATGCTGTTTACAAAAACACACACATGTAGTTACACACAAACTGATGCACACACACCTGACATTTGTGCACCACACATTTTAAATGGTCAGAAAAGCACTGGAACAAGGACCCTTTTAATCTTTAAAATAAAAAATAAAGAGAATAGATAAAAATTATTTTTACTTACGTTACTTAATTTATTGTCATTGTTATCAAATGTTATCTAGCCTTTCCAGCAGGAACAGTGAGTGATAAAATGCCTAGTGTGCTAGTGTTAGTGGAACAGTTTTACGCCTTATGAGCATATGGCTTCACAGATTTGTCTCTTTGTGGTTTCTAGGTGAGTTGATTTACACAGGATTTCTATTTGACAAATGTATCTTTCTTACTTTATTAGTAAATACACTTAAGGCAAGCGTAAGCTTTTCGGAGGACATATGTCATTATGTCCATTCATATTTGCTTGATGAGTATTATATAGCTATTAATTTGTCAGTTGTATCCGCAAATACAAAATGGTGCTGTATACCAGTGCCCTCCCCACACACTCGGCCCCAACTCTCCTTTCCCCGTCAACTCCTGCCAACTAAAAGCCAGGGAGGGAGCCAGTGCAACACTTCATTAATTATTTTTCAGAGCAATACCCCCTAAGCCCAGAATCACTACCACAAACACACTTAAAACACACTGTTTGTGACACCCTTTGAGCAGTTGCGTGTGAGACTCATCACTACACACCCTCTTTATCATCTCTTATCAAGTGCCAGCTCTTTCCTGCTTGATAATCATCCCTGCTGTGACACTGGATTTGTGGTTTGTTTAACATGGATAAAAAAAACAGACCTACAGTGTGTTACTGTGTGTGTGTGTGTGTGTGTGGGTGTGTTTTTGTGTATCTATTTGGCGAGTTTGTAGCTCTTATAAACATTCATCACTATGATAGAAAATACAGAGGCACCCAGCATGATGTGAGAGAATTTGTCAGGTAAGTTTAGGCAGGGATTCTATTAGTGTCTGCTTCTTATTTTTCTCCCTCTAATGTAGCTCAAAACAAATCGGAAATGATCCAATGGGAGAAGTTGTGAGAGCAATATGATCCTTTTTGTACAGTACAATGCTCTTTTGGAGCAAAAGGATAAAAAGCATTGGGAATACCATGTGTTCCTCTCCTATCTGTCGAAATATTGTCTTCCAGCATGACATCAGCCTGCACAACCTCAGTCCATTCACTGCTCACTGCTGTAATAGTCAAAGATGGATTTAGGTTAGCCATCACAGTAGCACTGCAGCTCCACAAACTCTGCATGCGTGTTTTGGTGTGTCTTTGTGTCAGTACTGTAGCACCTCCTGAATCCTCTAAAAAGCCAGCACGATGGATATTTTTTATCCCTTTTTCCACATCCTTGATTCCTGACACTTGAGCACCCTGGGAAATTTGACTTCCAAGGACACTCTGATGTGCACACCCCCCCCAACCCCAATTTCCTTTTTCTCTGTCTGCTTTCATTGTTGACTAAAACTCAGCGCGGCATCCCGTCTACTACACTCCTCCCTGGAGATGGAGGCCTAGTTTTTGCTCCCCATATGTAATCAACTTCTCCCCTTTCATTAAAGTTAAGCCCTTAGCACATAGAGGGGAAAAAGCTTAGTCACCGAATGTGCTGAATATCAATCAGCGAAAAGGTTTTGGGTTGAGAGAGAGGATGCAGAGAGGAGGTGAGAAAGCATATAGAGAGGAAAGACTGAAAATATACATTAAAATGTAATATAACAAAAAATCCCTTAGAAGACATCCCTTAGTCTCATTTGAACATTCCTCCCATCTTTTTGTCTTCATCTTTTAGTAAATCTCTGTCTGTGTCTGTGTTTGGCTAACAAGCCACAAGCTTTGCCAGTCAGGCACGTGGCTGTGGCCGTTCCATCTGGTTTGGCTCTACAGATCTCTCCTCGTTAGGCCATTACTGCCGTTTAGTCTCAGCTGCCCGCTCCTACAACTGGCAAACCAACCAAACCACTGTCCTCCTCTCCTTCTGCCGCCACCATCATTGCTTGGCCCTCATCCGCAGTAGCAGCTTAACTGTCAGCTCCAAGTCCTGTCCAATAAGCTTTGCAGCCACATAAAAAGTGCTGTCAGTCTCAGAAAAGTAAAAACCCAAACAGTGTGTGCATTCTCTGTAGGAACTGTTGTGACCAGTGGATTTTTTAAATTTTAAATTAAATCCATAAATGAAACAATCGCAAGTACCAACGTATATTTAAAACATAACAAAAAACAAAAACACAACATGCATCATTCTTCCATCATATTGCATCATCAGCACATTTTAAATGTGCATTTAAAGGTGGATACTGGTTTAGCTCTATTTATTCTCACTAGTACCTTGTGTTGTGATACAATGCCCTACAGTTTAGGCCCCGATTCCCTGGCGGCTTAGCACACTACAGATGTAACTGTGTGTGTGTTAGAACGTGTTGGCAGGCTCCCTGCTTCACACAGCGTGGGCTACAGACTTGGCCGACGAAGACACGCCAAGGGAGACACGTTCCGAAATAGAAACATCAGTCCCGCTCACTTCTATCCAGACGGAAATAGGAAAGCAGGGAGGGATCGATGGATGCCAGAGTACGGAGAAAGTGCTGTTGCTGTTTTGTTTTACCCCTCGCAGCTTTTTTCACATGATTGGCTGATTTGTTTGTCAGTCAAATAATCTCGAAGTGGACTGATATTCCACCATATTTCGCCTCCTCCTTCACTTCCTGTGTTAAAACCACAACTCAGTGGAGATTTTTGATTCCACACTCCAACCTTGCTCAATACCATCAGGCCAGCTAGCAGATGCTGGATAAGCTACTCCTTTCCGATTTGCAACATGTCTACCAGTAGTTGAATAATGAGTTTATGATGCCAATTTTTGTGTTTCTGTGGGTGGAGGGATGGTGGGTACCACCCCCGGTGCATGTTGGATGATATGCAAAATGAGCAAATAAGGAGGAGGAATGGATGGTGCATTCTCATCTCTTAGGAAAAATGTTATTTAGGCTTCATTTGTCCCAGAAGAATACCAGCAAAAGTGCTAGAGCCCTCCAGAGCTCGGCTCATAAAAAAATCAGTTTTTCTTTTTGCTTATGAATATGTTAAATGATATTGAAGATAAATTCTGTACCCTTGCTCGTTTATCTTATCCTTTATTTTCTTCCCTTCATTGATTGCAGACTGAATGCTTTTACTTCTCCCCCTTCAAGAGCAAAATAAATACACACTGGGTTTGTCCCATAATTGGTAATTATTTTTAGTTGTCTCTCAATATGCTAAAAGGTCTGTTTTCTAAAACTAGAAGCCTGTAACAAAAAGGGCGTTTTATGAAAATTCACAGCTAAGGTGTGATGCTACATATTTAAATGCTCCTAAAATACATATATCACCTATCTTTATTAAGTAGATAGATGCTAAGAATGCTTTAGACAAAAGTCTGTAAACCATGAGAAGATTTGTTAACACTCTTCTAGATAAAAGTGGCTTAACCCTGATTAAACTGAACTGTTGATCCTTTTGCCACATCACCATAGCAAATAACTGTGGGAACAGCTACTCTGTGTTATATAGCCCTGTATATTATGTCCAGGGTCCCTGTGCTGCTCTCTGATGAGACTCCAAGCTTGTTCTTTAGTGCAGCACTTTGTCCTTAGTCAGAAATAAAGCATGTTTACATCAGTATAACTCTCTCTGTTTAAGCAAATCATCACTCACACTATTCCCTCATAAACACACATGGATGTGTTCATGTACACACACAGAGCACACTCAGACACTTAGCTTCCTCATGTTAATGGCAACTAATTCTCTGTATCAGGGGATTATTCATAATTGATTTATGGATGAGGAGTGAAATTACTCATCAGTTGAAAGAAAAGGCATTTTGTCTTCCGGCTGGAGTGCGCCAAACTGTACTCTGGAGTTAATAGAGGAGATGTATTTGTGCTCAAGGCCATCTATACAGCCTGTGTTAATACAGTGCAATTCAGTAAATACTGTGTCCAACACTGATTATGATTCTATAACATGGTAACAAATGCTAAATCTTAAGCAAATGGCATTACTTAGAAATTGTCATCATCTAAGACATTGGACCCTGAGGCCAATGTAATCAACTAAATGCTACTAACAGTAGTCTGCTTCATTTTGTAGCATTTTAAAGAGACAAGAAGCTGTTTCACTTTTTCTTGTTGTTGGCAATGAGGCCCATGGCTAAGTAGATATATAGACTCTTTTCACTGATTCTGTGGTTGTAGCTCAACTCAGTGTAGTTCAGAAAAATATTGATCTCAAGCAATGAAATTGTCCCAACCCTGCCTTGTATTCACAGACCACAATCACCTTTTTTCTCATGTCTCATTTGGATATATCCCCTTGCAGCTATATGAGTGTGTTTGTGTGTCAACAGAAACCTGAGCCAGCACTGAACACTTACTCATCAAAGTCCATTCATTGTGTTAGCATACAGTAGGAAAAGGATCTGTGTCTGAATTACAGTTGATATGAAAGGACCATTTCAGTAGAGTTTGATGTTTTCCCTGGGCCCCCTGTTAATAAATGCCTGCTTTGCTGAACGTGGAGGCATTTCTCCCCTTGAGTTTCCTGTACAGTGATAGCATATCTAGACTACTGCTGTTGCTATGGTCTGTTGCTAGGTAACTACTTATCTTCTATTATGGGATTCTGTGGGGCTCAATGGGGAAGTTAGCACAGACAATTTGGCCTTCTGTTTGTACACTATGTGGTGTCATATTATGCATATTCAAGTTTCAAGTGTGAACATTCTGCTGTTGTGGAGGTAAACAACAGCTGGAAGTCAGCTGCTGCCCACAACATATTCATGCATAAATATACAATACAAGACCAAAAAACAAAAACAAAACACACAAGACAGTATCATAAATCATTCAGATGCACACGGTGCACTCTCTTTCTCTCTAACGCTCAGAAACAGTGATAGACGTTGTGTTTGCGTTTGTCAGTGTGCAGGTACGGAGGCTGGTAAAGGTCAAGGAGAAGGCCAGGTGCTAATTGAGAGCTCAGCTATTTATACAAGAGTGACTTCTACTGTATCTCGACCTGTCCTGTCCACACACATACAGATACACTAACAGATACTCACACACACACACAAAAACCTCCTCTCAATCCCTCTACCTGTCAGTCCGCAGCCTATCGATTCCCTCATTCTCAGTCTCCTCAAAGGTGAGTCTCTGACCTTCCCAGCCCATCCATTAAAAGTATTACTGTTCAATCCAATCTAACACACTCTATAGGACTATCTGCACACAGATGCCATAAATACACACACGCCACCATTATATCATCAAAGTGGGCATGCTCAATGTCAGTTCTGGCAGTGTGGGCTCACCGTTGAACAGGGAAAGGAGATGAGTGATGTCAATCAGTGGCAAATTTTCATGCCAATAGGACTTTGAATAGGCAGTGACAGAGTGAATAGTTAATTTCCGTGCAGGTCTAAGAAAATGTCTTCTCCTCCTCCGGTGGGGTAAGAGACACCGACTAAGATTTTCCAGATGCCCTCCACAATTTCATATTATGAATTAGATTAATTGCGTGATGTGGAGGATTTAATGGACATCTGTTGATGGTAAGGAGAACTGTGGTGATGGTTTCCATGTGATTAGAATCATACTGTATCTCTGAAATTAGCATATTTTCTACACTGTTCAATTTACCAACATATTTGCCTGACATGTAGAACAGTGGTAAGCCATAAATCTTAGCTTGTTTTGTGAAACTGACTTATTGTATATTACATGGAAATATTTCTGTGTGTGTTTACAAACCTTATGCTTGCTTGAATCAAACATAGCAAGGGAAGCGCTTTTTTATGGAAAATGAACATCCATAAAGACAATGGAAGAGAGCTTGTGTGAGTGCATATGTGTGTATGTGCATCAGTGTGTATGTTGTTAGGGCCTCTGTCCAGGTGATGAATGATCCAGGGGGCTGAGTGGAGGAGAGTGTCTATAAAACACCCCAGCCATCCTTCCCCCTTTTCTACCATCCCCCATCCTTTCATCTTTACTCTCTTTCTGTAGCTAAATTCCCTTTCGTTTTTTTCTCTGTCCTTTCCTTCCTGTCTACTTGTCTTTGTCTGTGTTTCTCCATGTCAACTATCTCTTTTTCCTTACAAACCTCATCTCTGTCTGTGGTGCTTCAGGCCAAAGCTCTGGCAGTAAACAATTGAGTGCAATATTATTTTACGGGACAGCAACTTCAAAGTTTCCCTGTGTTTGGAACAATTAACAAGCCATAGACCTGAGGGGACAATGCAAGAAGAGATGAGTTGGGGAGAGAGAAATAGAGAAGGAGGGGAAGCATATTCGGCAAAAGACAGACAAGAGGAGTATGTTTGAAAAAAAACTGAAAAAACCTGTGTACATACTGTAAAAACACAAGGAGAATCAAAGCTGACTCGGGTAGCATTTTCGTAAGAAACATCTTTAAAGTTCAGTTGTGTGCACCATTAATAGCATACAGTACAGAAGCTAAAGATTACACTTTGTAGAAACGTGATAATGCATTTATTAGTTTACATCAGTTTACCTTTTGATTCTGGGTCAATTTTGGAGGAATTTGGCAGCTATGGAGCAAGTGTTTTGAATTTGCTGCAATTCTGACTCATGCCTCATGACCCTTTTCTGTGGTGGCTGATGCTCATGGGTATCGCAGTAATTATACCCTTCCCCCCTACGGACAGGAAATGAAGGTGAAATGATAAAACGAAGGCCATACTATCAACCTATAGTTATCCGGACACTTCAATGTATTTGTGTTAAGGAACACTGAGGATATGATTTTAAAATAAACTTTAAAATATAAATTTCCTATGGGGAAAATACTTCTAAAACAAGTGGCTCTATCCACTTTGTAACTCACTCACTCACTTCTATATATGATTTTGTTCTGCAGCACCTGTTGGCCTTGACCATTGTGGCTGTTTTGCTTTATCCCTCAGATCTCAGCCAGCAGCCCACACCTCCACACGTACACTACACAGACACTACTAAAATGCCCTCAACACCACCCTGCTCCCTGCTTTTATATCATGGCGTCTTGCCCTTGTTTGTGCCAACTACCCCATACTGTGCCAACTAACAACCTTCCTGCAACCCTCCACACACACACACAGACAGACTAACGCACAGGCAACTGCCCCCCAAACCAGCTGAGATGAAAAGGCTGCAGATCACACAACTGCTAAACTTTGATCAATCTGGCAACAAGTGTAAATAGGATCATTAATAGGGATTTAGCAGGGGGCTGCTGTCTGCGATTAGACATACGCAAACATGCACGTTTGCTTTTTTCAGCCGCTAGTATTTTAGTTCTTTTTGCTGTGCACGCACACACGCAGACACACACGCACAGACACAGTTCATTTTTATGTTTCCAGAGACAAGATGCAGCACGCAAACACGGGGCCTTTAATTGGGGTGTAATCTGAAAAGTGTAATTTGCCTAGAGTGGATAGAGAAATCTGACAGCAAGAGTGGAAGAAGGAGGGAGGAGAGGATTACTGAGGAAAAAGGGGGTTGGAAGAAAAAATAGTGAGGATGAGCTTAGAAAAATAAGATGAGAGCATGGTGGCAGGGCAAGGAAGGAGAAACACAAAAAGACAAATGTAAAGAAAGTGGGATTCAGTGTCACAATTCGTGAGGGGAAAATGAGTTTGAGGCAGACAGAAAATGAGAAAGAGACCAACAGAAAGGCTGCAAAGCAGTAAGCTTCACATATTTTCCCAGTATTATATTATGTGTCACTCATGGCTGTCTCCATTCCCTGTACAAGTCTCTCATACACAGCCCCTCCTCAGATTACAGCCATTTGCCACATTAGATCTGGTTCTAAACGAGTCTCAATCCAATTCAAATCCACAAATCAGTGAGTCTTCCCCTCCCTAAACTCCTTAGATTTCTATTGCCAAAACGATTACATCGCTTTTATAACCCACAAAACCCACTGCTGCTGTGGCTTTCCAGCTGCAAGCCTCTTATCTATCAAAATGGACTAATGAGTTTGAAGCTGACCACCACCAAAGCCAAGGTAGAGAGAGAGAAATTGTGGCCATATTGTATTGAACGTGGTTGGTTGTTGCCTCTACGAAAACACAAAAATGTGATCATGGAGATAAAATTGTAGCACAACTGTGACCTCCCAGCAGGGGTGAATCAGGATTGTAATTCTAATAAAAACTGGCTTTCCAACTCTGACTTTATTGCCCTTTACTGCCACCATCCTTTTTTCTTTGTAATTTCATTTCTGAGCCTTTTGTTTGCCTTTATTCTTAAGAACTTTATTCCTCAAATGTAATAGAATTAAGTTATTTGTGGTATTGAATCACTCAATCATCAGTGATTTACTCAGCAATGGCTATAGATCAGGAACCAGCTGAACCAATGACTCCAATATTCTACAATAACATTATCTTTATTCATTGCCGTTGGCTTCCCCTCTGTGTTAAGATCAATTACAATGAGCATGTGTTTATCCAGCTAAGGTCATATAGTATCAGTCTGTTGTTGAGCTTTTCAAAATGGTTCTGACCTCAACCATCACCTTAACCTCCTGAACCTTGACCCCTGACCTGTGACCCTGGTGTCTATAATATTATTGTTTGTCCAATGAACAAGGCAAAAGGACAGCAGTGAAGCGCAGCTGTTGCTACTTGTTTTAATGGGCTACTTAGGCTTTACAAGTCTGAGCTTGTGTCTTTGGTATCTTCTTTTATTTTATTTTCCCTCCCTTATTCATCCTCTTACCCCACCTATTGCTCTCCCTTCTTCTAAAATATAATGAGCCTGGCAGTTGGCATTTTGCTTTTTGGAAGACAGTCTTCTCCCCCCATTTTCAATTATTCATGCTGAACTACTCACTCCCCACAACTATGGAAGATAGAACACACACAGACACACACACACACACACAGCTCTGTAAATGCATGTGCCATGTGTTGGCAGTGATATTTTGGGGCTTTGTTTTACGAAGGGGAACTGGCAGCTTCAGTATAGAGTGCAATACACAAGTGAGAAACTATTATTGGAGATGAAGGCAAAGAAAAAAAATTAAGGAGTTTCTCTCTGTTTCTCTTAGCAGTTTGGATGTAATTTTCTATGAGACCTGCTCTCACATTATCACAATTTCCAGTTGTTGTTTTTTCTCTATTTGAGGTTCTTTTAAACACTATTATTGTCCTCACTTTTATATATCTGCCTCACTTTTATTTATTTGCCAATCTTCCATAATGCCCATCAAACGGTGCATCTCCTTTGTTTCTCATACTTTTCAGGTTCCCTCATTTCTCATTCATCTATTTTTCCTCTTTAGTCCATTTCATTTCCAAGCTCTGCTTATTTTTCATTCATCTGTTTTTCCTCTACAACCCATTCATCTCCACACTCTCTCCATCTCCCTCTGTGTGTGGCTTGATGTACCCTCCCCTTCCAATTCACCCTCACACATGTTGTTATTCTCTCTTAGTGCTGTGACAGTGTCTCTGGCAGGGTTAGGTAACAGTGTGCAGTGTGCCCTACTGAGCCGTGGTGAATAATTCAGTCAACAGGACATGGGGCTACACTCTTATGTCAACTGGAATTACAAGTTACAAAATACTGTATGTACAAAAGAAAAATTGAGGCATCAGCTCAACAGTGTGGGTTGATAAAAGATAAGAAGTAAGAGACTCAGGTGTTCCTGCAGATATAGCTTTTTTTTTAAAGAAAATCAACATGAAGCACATGTATAGCATATGCTGTAATTGTGCGTTCTTGCTATACTACATTTTCTTTCTTATGTGACATAATTTGCTTCATTCAAAAGACTGCCAAATGGTGGGTTTGCATATGTGCTGTTTTAAGCAGTAGAGTACAAAATTCTCAGTCAGGGCTGTTTTGTCACCAGGAATGGAAGATGGTGGGAAGATAAGCATGTGTAGGGAGAGGAGATGAGTCAGTGGGACAGAGGAAGGACAGCAGGAAGAGAGTGGAGGGAGAATAAGACTAAATAGTTAAAGTGAATTACAGGGGACTAGAAAAGGCTGGATGAACTGAGGGAGGTGATGATGAGTAAGGAGGAAATAAGGGATGTGTGAGTGAGATAGGCATGGACAGAGGACTCCTGATGTGAGTCATCCAGCCAGTGAGAGATGGGTCACCATGGACACGGCCACTGACCCTGCACTGATGCCCGATCTATTGATCCCATTAAAGCTACACCTCTGTGTTTCTGTTCCTCTCTTTCTCTGTGGTTGCTTTCCTGTCTGACTGTATTAATCTTAATGAGATCAACAACTCTGCATCTCTCTTTGCCTCTCTCATCTGCAGCGTCAGTCTGTATGCATCAATTTCTGTCTAGCTGCCTGGCTCTCTCTGCACATCTGCCTTCCTATTTTAGCATCTATTTTTTCCTTTTAACGGTTGGCTGCCTGTGGTTTATAGTTTAAGTGCCACAAATAGCAAGCATTATGCAAATCATGATTAAATACATGGTGAGGAAATAATAGCATGAGATAACGTAATAAACACATATGTATTAGGCCAAACATGACTGAATAAAACTGTCCCATTGTTCTACCCCATTCCTGTCTGTGTCCTTCTTGACATCTGTTTTGCCACTCTTATTTGTTCCCGATATTTTGTCTGATTCTTTAATTGTCAAGGTTTTCTGTCTTTCTCTCATTTTATCTGTTCTTTCTCCATCTCAGTCAGACAGAAGGTTTGAAATATATGTCTCTTGCTAATTGGGCTCACTGCAGAAAACAACTGTAGATTAAGTAAAGGCCATCAACAAACAAGTGCAGGTTTAGATGGATATACTGTATCTGTAGGAGAGAGAAGTGCTGTACGATTGCTCACTAGTGTGATAATTCGCAATTAGCCCCCTTTGTGCAAATATAAAAGGTTATCAGCCACGTGGCAATGCGTGCGCACACACACACACCCCCACACACAAGCATCCTCATTCTTTACCATTCTACGCAGAGACTTGATTAGAGGTTGATTTAATGCTCTCCAAACAATGACCTCCTGTTTATTTCCAATTAGCATGATGGCTACAGACTATAAAAACATACTACCTTCCTCTTCTTCTCTCCCACCACATATCTCTTTCTCTCTTCCTTTCTCTCATTTAAACAGTTTTCTTGGATGGCACTTGCATGGCAACAGCAGGCTTTGACATTAGTGTTGCCATAGAGGCCTATTTTAACAACTGTGGTTGTAGCTACACCATGTTACTTATTAATTGATTGTTCAATGTCCTCAACCTCTTTAAGGATTGAACTTGGCTCTGCTTTGTGTCACCTAGTGAGATTCTACAGAGAGATTCTGAATTTCCAGTTTCTTAGGTCACTGAAGTGATCGACAAGGATTTGATTTGTATTGTTCCCAAACATTTCTTGACAATTTGACATACAGTGTACAGTAGTTTGTAATGTTTATTCTTTCTCTGTGTAGTAGATCTCTTGCCCTTAATATTTTTTGTGACTAGAGGTGTGACTGTATGTATATGGATGGTTTTTGATGGTCATGGTGTTCAGACCATCTACAAGCAAAATTAAATAAAATCCCTTTATTCTGATCTAAGCATATCTCCAGATGGCAGACACAACAGCACATACATATGCATAAGACGCACACATAAGCACGCACACATACGCTATTAGGACTGTAGGTTCCACTAGATACATGCATATAAACAGACAAACTCACATAACCTTTCCAGTTTAGCCCATCCAGTAGTTTCCTTCCAATAATTTATAGAGTTGAATTATCTCAACTCTGTAATCTGTATCAAATACAGAGTCTGGCATTGCACCCAGGGAGTCCCAAGCTATCAGTCTGCCACACATTCACCTTGACACATCCCATCATTTAAAATCAAAAGCACTCAAAGCTCTATTTGCAGGCAAAGAGGAGGGGTGGCAATCTTATGCATTTTTGATCTGAAACTTGAACAAGCTCCTTTCCTCTCCATGCTGGCTTTCAATAAATTCAGATGATTTCCTGTGTCATTAAATACTGAATTTGACTTGCAAATGGCTTCCTTGTGCTTTCAATGATGACGAGATGAATGCACAGTAGACACACACATTCGTATATCCAGACAGACAGCACTTGTGTAGCTCATGTTTAATTAAGCGGTTTGTCTGTGAGAGAGACTGATGGGCCTAGCACACTGTTCCCTCAACGTGTGTTTTCTTCAATAAACTTTTCCTTTCATTACTCAATATCCTGTGGCCCTATAGGGGGCAGTACATATTGGTTGCCTCTTTTGTCCTCTGCCAGCACGACCAAGGTAAACATCCTCTTGGATTATCTCTTTCATTCTTTATCTCACTCTTTTCCTCCTTTTACCCCCCTTTCTTCACCATCTCTCCCGCCTTCTCATTTTTCTGTCTCAGAGATGAAAGCCTCCCCACAGCTCCTTTCACTCCTCCTGAAGCGGCCCAAATGAGGTAGCTTATCTGATGAATTCCCCCCCTCCCTTCAGACAGACAGACAGACAGACAGACACACACTTTCTCACACACACACACACGCCGATACATATGTCTTGCTAGCTTACACTCTCACAACACTGCCTCACACAGCTGAAAAAAAGACCCATTTTGCACATGTACACACTCTTTTAGAGGTCTGTAACTCACTTATGCACCATATAAACATATGCATAGGCGGATAATAAGTAAAACACCCACACAGACACACATACGGTGTGCCTGGAGGCATGGCAGGCCTGGTGGGAGATCCGGGGGCCTGGCATCGTGGTATAAGGTGCCTGGCGTTGGATCCCCAGGGGTAGTGGGCTGACTGTGATGTTACGTTATTGGGCTCCGCACAGCAATGCCTTTTGGTCTGCTCTGTAGGGGGGCATGAGGGAGAGCACGCGTATGACGGCTTTTATTAAACAGTAATCCCAACAGCTGTTGTTCAACCAAGTATCTCCCCTTCCCCCAACTCTCTTCCTATGTTCTTTCTTTTCCTTCTTTCTTTCCAGGCGTCTGTCTTTTTTCCCTGTCAGAGCACAGCACGAGCCAACCATATCCACTAGAGACCCCTTATTACCACCTCGCATATCCACCCTGTCTCCTAAACATTACACTCACATACAACTAATTTACATTAGCAAATGTGTTTAGTAGGAACTGAATGCTGCCTGGATTATGTTTTTAATCAACTTAACAAGGAAATTAATGTAACTGAATGTATCTATAAACTGCCAATGTAAAATATTGTTTCTGAATGTATCTCGAAAATAGTCAGTGTATGTATTTATCTCCCTAACTGGCAACTAAAGCAGGATAAACATTTTTATGGTTATGTTTAGGCAATTCAAAACACTTGGATAAAGTTAAGGAAAGATGATGTTATATACTGGTATATACAGAAAAAAAGTCAACACTGACTGGACGTGTTTTACTATTTAAACAAAACTACAATGTTTACCTAACCTTTGCCAAGTGTTTTAGTAGCCTAACAACATGTGGGATGCAGGACCCTAAACTCTGGGTTCCTGTGTTTTTTCCACATTTTTACCACCGACTCCGACGTCCTCTTTGTGTATTTGGAAAAAATGTTGCCAGTGAATGTAATTCAGACAGCAATTACATTCCCTTCCAAACATATTTAGCAAAGAAAGCATTAGTAGTATATAAGCATATTCTATAGGAAAGTGGATTGATCTACTCCCTTCAAACATACACGAACATACACACAGTAAAGTTCAATTCAAATGTCTCGATGCTGGGTATGATGTTCAGACAGCAAGTGACACCATTAGGGCAGCCGGTGTTCAATAGAGATGTGTGTGTCTCTTTGTATGTGTGCTAGTAAACCCTTTAATGTAGCATAAGAATTAATGAGTCAGAGTGCAAAGGGTAAAAGTACAGCTGTACTGGCACCTGCACTCCACTCACACACACATGCACACACACGACCCCTTATACCTGCAGCTGGCTACTGATTGAGCTGTTCCCCACCCAGGGGACATCCTCAATGCGGGACACGTGTGTCTCTCTCACTAATTACCCCCCTTACACCAGCTTGCCAAGTGTGCACCCCTTCCTCCTTCTTTATAAGAAGAAAGATACTGTAGTTTCATCTCTGTCCCCATACGTTCATACATCTTCCCGTCCCTTCTTACTTCCCTCTCTTGGCTTCCCTCCCTCCCTCCCTCCTCGCTGCCTGTCTGTCACCCAGGACGTGCTGTCCCACCCCAGCTCTCTCCCCCAGGCCTCTGCCCTCTCCCTTGGGTACCATGTGGAGGAAAGGCCCAAGCTTTGTCTCCCTGTCTAGACCCTGACACCAACCACAAGGGGAGAGAACTTAATGATGGGTTCAGCAAATGTGCTTACTGGCTCTAACCCACATGGGTGTGGGCGCACACACACACACACACACACACACACACACACATACTCAGACACACATTCTTTCTCCTCTCTGCCTTTCTTTTTCCTTTCTCTTTCCCTCTGTCTCTCTCTCTCTCTCAGTGACAGGAATGACAATGGTGCCGTCTGTTCACCATATCATTAACATTTCCCCCACTGTACTTATCCTGTTGGGTACATAATTAAAGATTATTTTAATCTAATCGACATACAGTTTAAGCCTGATACTAAAACTAATAAACTGTGAGCATTATCCACTCTTTAGATGACTCAATACTAATACAGCTAAATAGTCTGATTGTGAGTGGTCAGTTGTTGTAGCAGGAGAGCGTTAACTAAACTTTGTTGTTTAAATTGTTTCTGTTTCATCATGCTTGTGTGTCTCAAAGAGTTTGTGTTGTAGTCATCTGCATCTCGTTTGTTATTGGGTAATAACTAAGTTGTAGCAGAACTGACAAGTGAGTTAAGAAAACTTCCATCCAGAGGCATCGCACTATTGGTATTCATGTTTCAAAAGAGTAAAATTAGTATTCACAAATATATCAAAATCGTTCAAATGAATGGAAGCACACTTGTTTTCTTTGGTGGTGGTGTGTGAAATTAGGAAAGACATGTTTTTCATGCAAACCTGAAAACATTGGACTTCACTTTGTATAAAAATTGTCATTTTTTTAAGCGTGTGAAGGTGTATTGTGTGGTCGTTCCAATCATTTCTTATGTAGTTAGGAATTACATTTCAACACCATTCTCAGCTCAAAATGTTACATTGTTCTCCTGATGATGTGTAACTGTAAATGCAGTAGCTTAAAAAATTACTTTGAGGAAGATTTAGACCACATAATTGAGAATGCATTGCAATACTGTATTGTAATTCTTCCCGAATGTATTTGTTTTCTGTTTAAGGCGATTGAACGTAGAAAAAAAAAATTAACTTGCACATTCTAATTAAAACTATATTTACTCAATATTTCTCATGCATGCATCATTTAATCCTTGAAAGTCAATGACATTGTAATATCCTCAATTAGAAGTCTGTTCAAGATTTAAGCCCCAAACTTTGAGCATAACAACACTGCACTGCGGCTGGCTTCACCTCAGAGTGACCTACAACAGTTTGGTGACTCAGATGTTATACAACTTTTCTCCTTGATTCACGTGTTCAAACACTGTTCAAGCACTTCAGTTTAGTGTGTGACAGTCCTGTCCCATACACTTTGTCAGGCTCTCTACTTGGCATAACAGGAAAAGACAGGAAATACTATAAAATTTCATGTAATTTATATACAAAAAACAAATTAATCTACAAACCCATATCCCAGTGTCTATGAAATGGTGAAAATCAGGATTGGTATTAAAAATGCATGCGTTTGTCTTTGGTTAGGAAGTGGCTTGACTGGCAGGAGGTGATATATAAAAGATTGTCTTGTCTCACACTATCTGTCTTTCTATGTTTATTTCTCCTCTCTTTCTTAAGCAGACATTCTGCTTTGAGCACTAATGAGAAATCAGGCATGGCTGCTGAATGCTTTGGTCATGATGGTCAGGACAAGAGATGGACATTGCCCTTTTCTCTCCTGTGTTTGTTTGGCTGTTTTTTTGTGAGCAGTAAGCCAAAGGACAGGGTCACTGGTGTTGAATGATAAGCTGAATTTGACTGTTTGTGTGTGTGTGCCTGTGTGTCTGCATGTGTGTTTGATTTATTTTAACTGTCTAAATGACTAACATGAAGGCCATGGTGTGAATGTCGGGGAAGAGTTCTGGTTGATAGAGGGTTTAGGTCAGCTTGCCTGTCAGATTTACCATCTTTCTGTATGTCTGTGTGTGCTAAAAATATATGCAAGTTTTCAAATGGTTTTTCAATGTTTCAAATGGGATGTAGCTATATACAGTCTTCAGTCTTGATCATTGAGTGTAGTTTAAGTATGTTTCTTTTCTTGTCTTTTGGTGTTATTGCATAACCTGACGCGCCAGATGGTTTGTTACACAGAACCATCTGAGAAATTGTCCTTGGAAACTGTTTGGAAAAGGGCAGGCACTTTCAAAAATTACTTGGCAGGTGATTGGATGAACCATCTGTCTATCTATCTATCACAGGCTAACTTCAACCAATCAGATCAGCAAACCATATAATGTAGTAGGAGAGCTGAAGACAGTCGGGGTGAAAACATCTTTTCCATCGAGAAAGGCCTTCGGTGCCGTTCTTTGCTCTTCTTTAAATGAAGAAATACTCTATATATGTGTGTGTGTGTATGTATGTGTATGTATGTATATATATGTATATATATATATATATATATATATATATATATATATATATATATATATATATATATATATATATATATATATATATATATATATATATATATATATACTTCTGATATAACTGATGCTATAGCAGCATCTATGCTGACCTTTTAGGAGCCGGCATTGTTGTTTTCAAGCAACTTCGCTTCTTGCTGTCGTCACACCTAAACCACGCCTGTAGCTGCCAGTAGTTCTTCATAGGATGCTAATTGGTCCAAACCACTGTGGTTCGCCCACAAATGCATAACAGGGAGCCTGGCAAGATGAATTCTCGCGTGATCTCGCGAATCCAGTTGCCACGCTAGGTAACCAATTGTCTCTCTCTCTCTCTCTCTCTCCTCTGTGTGTGTGTGTGTGTGTGTGCGCGCGTTCCATAGAAGTCTGTGTGCTCATTAGACTGCCTGTAGAGAGAATAAAAACTAGTTTCCAGAAACACACACACACACACACACACACACACACACACACACACACACGCAGCTTGATTGGGCCCTGTCAGTGTATCTCTCTTCAGCCTAATGAGCAATGCTGGACAACCAGTATAACAATCATATCTCTGTTTCTGTGTTTGTCTGTTTGCACTGGAAGCTGTGAGCCAATGCTAATTCTACAGTAAACTCGCTACGGCTTGATGATCACTGTTTTACTTCAGTACTTCTCAGCAACACAGCCACGCTAAAGAGTAATATTCAGCTTAGATCTTTTTGGTGATTTTTGAGTGTTTGTTGGCATAATAAGCTGCTTGAATCTGAAAAGAGAGTATAGAGGCTGGGATGGGATATGGGTGGAGTGGTTTAGCATTATGAAAACAGCTGTGGTTTCTTAGTTTGTTGATGTAAAAGTGAAGGATAAAGTCATTGCCATTTGTTTGGAATTGAATGATGAAATCCAGATCTGTGTTGAAATTGGGCGTTTTTTACTGAAGGGACAGCATGTGTGTTTTTGAAAGTGTTTTTGTGTTAAAATTCCTCTATATATTGTGCAACTGCTTGAGTACTTTGTCCTTAAGTGACCCACAGTTAGTTTATGTCCTGTCCTTTTTTTGTCCTGTCTGATTTGTGTGTTTGTGTGTAGTCAGAGGCCCAGCAACTCTTTTGCTGTTATATAAATTCTTGAACTTGACGAGATTCAGCGCGATACCTTCTGACTACTGACCTTCGATTTAGATCCATAGATTAGTTTGTTACTCTCTATTCAATGAGGTCTGCTACTTCAACAATCTCAACAAGATACATTTTTATTAAGTAGAGACCAATCATTTTGTCCCTCTGACTCTTAACCAATCTCCAGACAAGTTTTCCTTCACACTTAGCAGTAATATAGAACCCATGAAGTGAAAAGATGGTTTGTGTGTGTGTCTGTGTGTGTGAATTAAATTAATTTCAACAGACTGGCCATTGTCTTGTAGCAGACACAGCATCTGGATTTTGTAACAGAATATTTCTAATGGATAAACAATTCTGGTATTATTTACACTGATAATAAGTCTTACTAATCAGGTTTATAAAACATTGTTGCGTCTGGCTGTCTTGTTGGAAGATCAGCAAAAATATATCAGCAGTGCAGCAGTGGAAGATAAAGCAAGTAGTTTAGTATTATTTTTTTACTTTTTCAGTGAGCCTATAAACCGGTTTTCTCTTGTTTATAGGCTTACATAATTTTTAAGAACACTAGTTTATAACATACTGTATATCACAGTAAGCAGTGCCAACAAAGATTGTTTTTCTGAATATATTTATTCATACCGCTTGCTGCTTAATGATGACCACTGACTGTGAATCATAGTTTACCATGTTTTGATTTACCACTACATCACTGTGTATATCCTGAAACTGGCTGTGTGTAATGATCATGAGAGCAGTGTTCAGGATGGGCCATAAAATTGCAGAATGTTGTTTTGTTTTGTGTGAGTTATTTTTTCAGGCTGCAGTTAGCAGCAGCTTTGTCTTATTTGGTCTTTCCTTTGCAGCTGCCAGGCCTCTGTTCAGGAAGTTTAGACTTTAGAATTTGTCTATCTTCCTCCATCAACCCCATCCTCTCCTCTCACCCCTCTGGTGGACATATGTGTTCTATCATAAAACAACACAAAAAATGTATCACATACACACTTTTTCTTGCTCATTCTCTGTTTACATTGCACTTTCTCATGTGCACTTTGAATTCACATCCAATTTAAACTCTTTCATGTTGTGTGTGTTTATGTGTGGATGTTCATGCATCTGTAACTGTGTGTGTGTGTGTTCTGTGTGTTTGTATGTGCGTTCTAATGTGTATACTATATACTAAACATAATGACCATTTTAATCATTTGGCACACAGACACACTTGCACACACACAACCATCCACGCCTCAGGGAGCATGTCACTTGGTTTGACCTGTGGAGTTTTGGCACCAGATGTCTCCAGCTGGCACTACTGGAGACATATGCTACATCTCCATCCTTGTGTGTGTGTGATTCTGTGTGTATGTGTGTGTGTGTGTGTACCTTGGCACTTTCAAAAAGCCCCAGTGTTTGCTTTTGTATTATTGCCTTTGTCTTTTCATTTCAAATCTTCTCTTGGTTGCTTTCCCTCCCTGTTTTTCCATTACACTGTTGTCTTTCTCTCTGATTCTGTCATAACTCTCTCCTCTCTATCTACGAGTATTTTCTAAATAAGCAATGCTTCTCAACATTTAAGTATCAAGACCACTGCCATTGTTGTGTTAAAGAAAATTGTTTGGCCCAACTCCTAGTTGCTTTGTGCTGTAACTCACCCCTAGGGGAAATAGAAAAGCTTTGTATAATATCCACTTATGTGTATGTTTGTGTGCACCTTGTTGTTTGTAGTTTTTCTACACACAGACAGGTATGATAGATCCACATGCATACATGCAGACGCATGGACAAAGACACAGTGTCACAAAAGAAAATGAATGAGAGTTGCTTACACCGTAGTAGCCCTTTTGGTGTGTCATCCTCTCGTTCATCATTTATGAGGCCATTTATTCTTTAGCATGCACAAGGATGTTCCTTTATTTTGTAGTGTTGAATTATTCAGCTGCTTGTTGTGATGGATCCATGATGATAAGGGATAGTAACACATGTGTACGAGCTTGCACGTGCGCACACACACAGACACACAGGCGAGATTCCCCTTTGTGATCTATGGGGATTCTTCTTCCGTTGTTTATCGCTGCAGTATGTGTGCATGTTCCCCATGGTAGATGATGATGATGAATCATAGACTTGCCTGATCATGTACTGTTAAGGAGCAGCACCTTTTTAGCAGACAACATCCACTATTCCATGATGATGACTGAGGAGCATGTATACACGTTTATGCCTTTTGTATAATGATAATAATAATGAAAATAATTCACTTAGCTTTCTTGTCAACCTTGTACAGGGAGTGACTCATCATGGGTGAGTTTGGTTCTGCCCTTTCACCTCTCTCTAGCTCAGCGCTTTCAAGCGCTTTGCACTCAATCAACATTTATGTCAGCTATCACCTACTTTAATTTCTCAATTTTGTTCACTCACTGTGTTTTTCTTACTCCGTTTTATTGCCCAGTAACACCAGAAAGTGGAACACAGAGATTCATCATGCATCCTCGCAAAATGCAGTGATAGAACCATGGTGATATAGTGATAACTTGCAGGTTGTGCGGTGGCTACAACTGGCTGTGGCCAGTTTCATTTGTGGTGAAATTAATACAAAACGGAAAGCAATTTTGACACGGCTCTACTTATTCGACAATGCAGAATAAATCAGATGGTGCATCACAGAGTTAGTTGAGTTGTGTTGACTTTATTTCCATAACAATAAAAGTTGTAATAGCTTAGTTCATTTTTGACTCTCCACTTCTGTCTGTTACCTCAAAGGTCAACGCTGCCAAGGCGATTTGACTAGACTAGCCTACATTAAAATTATTTAATTAAACTATAAACAAATTCACTTCATCTCCATAAGTGAGTCCACTGATCTCGGCAATTCCAATAAAAATAAATTAAAATTTGTTGTGAATACAGGTGTGACCAAGCCCTTTCTCTCTCACACTCACACACACACAGACACACACTCTACCTCTCTGTCTGATGGAAAGTTGCACCCTCTCCTGTGGTCTCCAACTCTGTCTATTTTCCATTGTGTTGAGACAAACAGTGATTTGTTCCACTGTATCTGTTTACAGTTTGTTACATCATGGCGCCTTTCACCGCTCTCCCCTGTTATTAGAACTGATTTGTCTTTTTTTGCTGCCATGCTGGAAATGGAGCCTCAGAAAGTGAGAGAGAGAATTTGAGTGTTTGTTTATATTTGCGTGTTCATATGTGTAAGCCAAAGCTGAGGAAAATAGGAGAGAATAAAAGAGTTCTTAGATTTGTCTGTTACAAGTGTGTGTGAGTTTCTGTTTGTGATGTGTGGTGTGTCACTTTTCTGTTACTTGTGACAGGCGAGTAAGAGTGGCTGGCTGATTTGTGGACCTCCAGGCCCCACCATCGTCACACATCATGAACATCTCTTAGCAGATGAAATTGGTTTACCTCCCACCTCTGTTGCTGATGCTGTCAGTGAGGGGTTAGACACACTTACACATACTTCAGGTGTTGAGCCCATATAAAGACAGTTAGAAGTATAAACCTCCAATATAAACTCATACATACAGATAAACACATCTCTGATCAAATTACAAATTTACTGTACTGAATAACTCCACCATTAATGAGTTTAGTTATCACTATTTTACTATTAAAATACTGCTCCCCTCTAGCTTATAGAACATGGCTTAAAAGATGGTATACTGTAACATCATCAATAATGTATCACACACATTCATGGACACACAGGGACATGCACAGCACTGATGATAACCTCCCAATCCCTGTTTATCATTCATAAGTGGAGAGACATCTGAATTTTAAATGGGCAGAATCCTCAGCCAAATTAGTCCAAATTATAATGGTGGTTGGTTTGTTATTGTAACTAGATTTTGAACTTAAATTATGACAGAATGGTTTAAACTTATCATGGCTTTTGTTGATATCATATGAAGATAGAAAAAGTTTTGATCTTCCTTAAAATATCTTTTTCTATCAATGATAGTCCTGCCCTCTTAAGTTTGAAGAGATCACATACACTTCACATATACTTTGACAACTTTGGAGTTGGAGATCCAAAAATGTGATAATGACTTCATTAAGCAGTGCTGAGACAACATAGAGGTTTTTATGGACCCAGTCCACGCTTGCAGCTCTTTACCCATGGGGGTGTTTCCCACTCTCTGTTAAAGGTTGTGGTACAGTTTTCTCTATATTTCTGAATAGCTTAAACAGCAAGGCTCCCTGGAGATCAATTAATAGTTTATAGAAGAGAGGAGAGAGCAGTGAAATTGCCTGTCTAAGTGGTTCATGCTCTGATGCGCCACCGTCATCGTTTGCTTAATTAGGCCAAAAATATCTTTGACTAAAAACTTGACTGCTAAAAACATTTTTGTTTATGTTTTCACAGGTTTCACAGGAGTTTTTTAATGTTTATGTGGCTTCATAAGAGAGTGTGCCTTATGGTGTACCAAATCAATTCTTTAGTGAAGAGGCAAGGTGTTTTCCACAAGAAATACAGAATGATACTAGAGGATGTGCTGTATATTACAACTAGACCTGGTAATAGCTGATGGTTTGACTGATTGATTAAGGAAGCAACCGAGTGGACAGTGTTGCTACACTTAGAGACATACTCATGTAAGCAGGGCTATAAAAAATATCCACAACGTGACAATTGCTGCACTAAAATTTTGCATCGTCCACATGGTTCATTTTCTAATTTGGTGGCCTCAACTCTCTCACAATGCAAGACTTGAAAACAAGGGTAACACACTCAAGTGTAGTGACTTGTTTATCAATTTTTCTTGCCAATTAGGGATGATTGTACCGTATATTGACATCTCTTGTGAAGATAAAATATTGGTCAACTCTAAAACATACTCTAAATTTAATCTAATTTAAGTACTTGTTCAAATCTCTGACTCAGTAACCTGCAGTCTGAGCATGCACAGTATGTAAAGGTCATACGTGCCTCATTATTTGATGACAATATCCCTGGTGATGGCAGAGATTCCCCCTCAAAGTCAGATCAGCACCATGGGCAGTGACCAGGGAAGCCCCTCAGATTGGCATCAGCAGCACCACGGCCAGCGGTCGTGATACTGGTCGCATAAGATGAGGTCACATGAGACATTCAAAATAGAGATTTTTCCAGTCCTATTGTTAGGATCCAGTTGCAGGTAGTAGTTTAGTATTTGTCAAAATAAATGAAATGCTCAATGTCCCTCCAGTTCTGAAAACTTAATTGAATTTGCCACAATTACTTGGCCAGAAAGTCTACATGTATTACAGCAGGGACTGTTTACTCTTGTTTTATTCCTCCTTGGTTAACATAATCTCTTTTAATATCATTAATTTATTGCAGAGAGGGTTCTGCTTGCACTGCAGCGGTTCTGCTTGGGTCAGTGCATGCTGTAGCACTGCAGTGGTAGTGGCTGCTGTAGAGCACACTGTAGAGCAGACTGGAGACTACAGAGCACAGACATAAACTCATGATAGTCTGGCCTCATCCACACTCCAGATGGAAGAGACAGAGGGAGAGAGAGAGGTTGATGAAAACAATCATTTCTGTAGGAAAAGAGGGAGTGGACAGAAGAACAGTGACAGCATGTCACTGGGTGGAGGAAGAAAGGTGACAATTGAGCTGTAATAACTGAGACAGCAAAGAAAAGCTCATTTCACGCCATCTTACTTTAGTTGGTGCCTCATATGTATCCCTTGCCTTTCCGCCTAATACAAATAAATCTTTGTATCATAACCTGTTTAACATATTATTCTTCAGCTCTGTTTTCATTTTTCTCTCACATAAAATTCTTTGATGATTAATTATTTAAAGTGAAGGGAATATAGTGCAGCTTGCCATATTTCTTATTTAGATTATTTTTATATTAGGCTGCCTGCTTGAAGATGTACATGATGTATGTGCTATACTTTTATATGCAACACATATATAAATGGGTGAGCATGTGAAAATCACGTGTCTTTCTTGTGCGAAAGAGATCCATATGTGTATGTCTCTGTGTAAACCACCTTGCTAACATGACACTGTGTTAGCATGCTTCTGCACTTGGTACTGAAAGATTGCAAGAAACAGAGACAGTGAGCTGTGAGGGTTGAGCATCACAAGTTTGTACTGCTATCCACTACAGGAAAAAAAACAGTATTTCTGTGTATTTTGTAGTGTATGTGCTTTTATGTGCATAAATATGACTGACTTATTTACGACATTTGTTAATTATGGCATTGTGTGAGCATGCATATACAGTACACAATTAATTGTATCTGAGGCACATGCACTTGTATCTTCAGAGGGACAGCATACATCTGCTCTTCCCTCATTAACTCCATGCAGAACGCTATTTGTCAGCTCCACTGTCATCGGCTTCAGTAGGTCACATGTGTGTCCAGAGATGGATCAGGTGGAAAACTCAAATCCCAGCAGGCTTCCTTGCCCCCGCCTCCACAGATCAGTACAGTGCCAGTCACCACTCACCTGCTGCTTCACCTCTGACACAAACACATGGGGAAAAGATGGAGCGTATTCGGACCATGGAAAGCTGTTGTACTGCTTTGATGAATTCTATTTCCTCACTTCCCTGTTCTTATGTAAACACTACCATCCCTCCTCAGACTCTCTTCATCTATGTTTCTGGTGGTTTACGGGCTTTAAAGGCTTTCTTTCTCTCCTTCTCCTCCCAGCTCTGTCTATTCCAAGGAGGAAACACACCGGTGGTGTTGACCAATTTTGTCCCATTTAAATAGGCCAAGCCCAAAATAGTATGCACATGTAATAGTCTGAAATCAGGCCTCATCAACTCGAGTCTTGGTTAATGAAACCAAGAAATGATGTGTTCAGTTCATTTCCTTGTCTTAACCTTGATGGCAGGTTATCCATGTTCATTGGACAAGTACACTGGCTGGAAAGATCTGATAAGTATTTTCATCATACTTACAAGGGATGTAATATTCGCTTTCATAAGGGAGTGGTATTATTAAAACATGAATAGATTGAGTAACCTTGAGACTCTGACTCCAACACATGCTCTCTTCACCGTTGCCATGGTAATGCAGCAGCAGCGCCTTGCAGTGTAGAGTGTTTTCTCAAAAGCTCACTGCAGTTTTCATTCCAGTGGATTTTGTCTCCTCTCAAAGTTTCCACCTGCATGGAGATGACCCAACAGCTTGTGCAGCAGAGAGAGGGGGAGAGAGAGAGAGAGAGAGAGAGAGAGAGAGAGAGAGAGAGAGAGAGAGAGAGAGAGAGAGAGAGAGAGATTTGTATGTGCATCCAAGTCTGCATGAGTGTGTTAGTGTCTGTGTATATGTGTGTGTGTGTATGTGTAGCCAGAGAGATAACCATGATTGGGTGTGTGACTATCAATGTGGCTTCATGTGAAGCAGCCCCTCTCTCTTGCCAATCTACCTTTAGAGATAAGACCAACACACACAGCCACCCATACTACATGTACACACAATTTAAAGTTTGATCACAAAACATGCATCTTTCCTTGGTGGGAGCACCATTACCACACCCTTATATATTTAAATAGTGCATTTCTTTTTGGGCATCCAGCTGCCAGAGGGGGCTAAGAGTTATACCACATACTCACAGTGTGTTTGAATCCGGCCTATGACCTTTATTTCATCATCCCATCTTTCCTGTCACTCTCTAGAGCATACTGTTCAATGTAGCGTTGACAGTATAAAATAAAATGCATATAGACCAATCTCAGTGGCAGGTATTCATGTTTGAAAGTAGATGTAGAAATATTGTACAGTATGTCTGCCACCATAGTTACATCCTTAGATCTCACCACATTGTCTGAAGTGACTATTTCTGGCTTTCAGTGTCTCATGGCATATGAGTGGCTGTCATTCTGCCTTTCCATCTGATTTAGCCCACGTTAACAATATTCAGGAGGGATGGCAACACCTGTCGATGAGCACTGAAGAACAGGTGCCATTGCACCATGGGAGAGCTGCTGAGTCACTCTCACACACATACACATTAGACACCGCTTGGAAAGAATCTCAATGAACCATGACTCATTTTATTTTATGGCATTGTCATGGTATTGATGTATTTGGACGGGTCGTTTTTGTTGGTGCAACATTGAAGACTGCTACTAAGCTTTTTGACCTGGATTTGATGTTCTAATATGAAATCCAACATTGCCCACAACTCCATCACAGATGATGAAACAACAGGCTGTTTTTATGTGGTAATCATTGAGCCCTCCTTATTTTAAAAACAGCTTCTGTGGTATTGTTGCAGTTTTTGCACTGTACTTTTCCAGACATCACTTGGTAATTAAAGTGCAGCCATCACCATATCACCATGTTGTCTGCTTCCATGTAGTTTCTGTTAATAAAGGTCAAGTTTCTGTCTGTGGTAGTTTAGCCAAGATGGCTATTGCACTTCACATTCCAAGCACCAGGTGTCTTGTTATGAAGTGTATATAGGTTGAATTACTATGGTGTTATATGGATCAGTAATGGAGAGAAACAAAATGTACATGGATTATTTACGCTACAGTATAAACTGACTGGCATTAGATTTAAGCTTACCATACTCCTCTCCTTGACATTTCTATATATGTAGAGTGAATTGGAAACCCCCAGGGGTTTATATGGTTTGGAGCGCAACTTAGGCTTGTATCTAACCTCTCTGTTACTACATGAAGCCAGCAGCTCATGCTGTGTCTGTCTCTGCTGCAGTTATAGCTAAGCCTCAACCCAGGGGAGCCTCTCTCCAAGCTGCTTGGAAAAACAACAACAGCAAAGGAAACATTTGGACACGACAGGAACAGCATCCTCTATTGGTTTATATTTCTCCATCTCTCCTCTCTGCCATTAATTCCCAGTTCTGCTTTTCCTTTTCTTGTGTTATTTGTGCCACATCCTCACCTTTTCCCCTCAAATTCTATGCTTGGTATGTTCCTTTATTCCCGTCCTTCCTTCCATCCTTCTCCATATATCCTCAATTTTTCCTCCATCTCCGCCTTACATTCTATTCCTCCGTTTCTCCCTCCCCTCCTGGCTCCAGCTATACGCCAGCCAAGCTCCTGCTCCCCACTACATATCTTTACCCGGGCAGCGCTGCCAACAATTAGAACACATTACTGCCAATTGTACCACCTGCGGCCCCCTGAAAGGCAGAAAAAGAGGAGAGGAGGGGATGGCACTGTGCCAATGGAGGTGGGCTGAGTGTGTATGTGGTGGGGAGGTGGAGTGCTTTACTGCATTCTGGATACTGCCACAAAGCACAGTGTTTAATTACCAATAAGCACTGGTTTAATCAGGGACCTGAATACTGCCGGATAGACAGACTGCAACTGTCGTCTTCTTTGTGGGGGGCTTGGGTATGTAGGAATGGTAACTGTGTGTGAGCGAGCAGGGGTTTATGGTTAAGCTGTTGTTTGATTGAGGAAGAGTGGCAGGCTTGGATAGACGGGGGGGGTCATTGTTTTGGGGGTCCATTATTGTTTTGAAAATAATTCAGTGGTTGTGGAAATGAGATAGTGGAGAGAGAAATGCAATGAGAGGGAGAGACATTGTGTGTGTTTGTGTGTGCATTCACACCTGCATTTTGGCCAAGGACTGGCTCCAATCACAGTGAATTGGATGTGTTGTGTGAGGCTTGAGTGAAAGGAGTCTTTTTTTTGGTCTTGTGGAGAAAACGAAGAGGTGTCTGTGAGGAGATTTAGCCTGGAGCCAAAACCAATTCACAACCACTCCACACTGGAGAGGGGTCTTATCCCCCCAACCTGCCCTCGTGATGACAGGCCTTAGCCTCCTGCGCACACAGATATACACATACACACACTGGTAGATGCACAATTGTATATTGTAACTTGTGTTGCTTGCATAAAATATGAAAACACACCTCCCTTAGACACAGACTCACTGTGTGCCAAGGTAGTATTAAAGCCTTAGTGTTTTTCTGTGCAAGCTGAAGCCAGTGGCCAGATGAGAATGTAATCCTCCATTGTGTTTTAAATGGATCAACCTGAGAGCTTAGTGACGGCTGTGGAGACTGCACACGGACGCACACCCATATACACATACAGTGAATTTACTTGTATTCACTGTTATAACTTCTCTCCAGTATATTGGTGCTATTTCTATTGTGTGTGTGTGTGTGTGTGTTATCTTGCATAGAGAGCTACAGCTGCTTGATAGGACTGTGTGTCCCAGCTGTAACACACACATTACCCTCCCCAATGAATAAATTATGTTGTGTCATACTGCTATGACCCACCTCCCTCACAGACACACACTCCCCTTAACCCCACACTGCACACACACAGGCACACATACACACACACACACATACACGCATGCACACGTTCACATTCACAGTAAGACACACACAGTCTTGCTTGACACCTTGACCCTTGTCATTGAAGACCAGATGTTTTGAGGTGCACTTGTTTAAAAGCTACAGACTCTTGCAGTCAGTGACAGGCAATTTTCATTCACCCTCGCTCTATATCCATCTCTTCTCTTTTCATCCATCCCTCTGTTCTTCTCTCTCTCCTCAGTTGTTGCCCCCCCCCTACGTTTTTCTCTTCTCTAGAGTCTTGATGAGTAATTGCTCAGGGCTTCAGAGAGAAGGAGGGATGGAAAGAAAAAGAGAGGGGGGTGTATGAGAGCACGTATATACGAGAAACAGAGCAGGAGTGAAGGGAGGATGAAATGAGGAGTATTGAATGTAGTGTGTTGGTGTATGTGCACAAGAGTTTGTGCATTGTGGATGGTATCTGTGCCTATGTGTGGGTGTGAGGAGAGAGAGTGTGTGTATGAGGCACAGTGGGATCATTGATCTGCTGAAAGTGCAATGTGTGTGCTGAATTAGAGGAGCAGGCACAGCTTTGAGCTTGTAAAACACTCCCACAGTTATAGCTCTTAGCGCTCTCTGTGTGTCTGTCTCTCACTCTCACACACACATAAATATGCACACTTGTACACGCAGATCTATATTTAGGTGTTACTTACACTATCCAGACTGAGTGTGTGAGTGCTTTTATTTATGCCTTATCTTTGAATAGGTGACTCGATGGTGATATCGGCAGCTTTATTTGGACTGTGCAAACCTGGCTGCTGGGAAAATGGATGGAACATTTTATGTAACCTCATTCTCAGTGAAGCAAATGAGTCAGCAAATGACTGAATACTTTTCCTATTCAACTTTTAGTTTACTGTGTCAGCAGCACATTTGCAGACCACAGAAAATAAATTAGCAGTAATAAATAAGGACTGAATACGTTTAATGGCTAATAAATGGCTGAATTTCAGTATTTACAGTATGACTGTACAGTACAAACCATGAAATTAGGAACATTTATCATAGAAATAATCCATCTTAAAATGCTGAACAGACATTGTGAAATTAGCTTAAAAAAAGAGCTTAGCCCCTAAATCAACATAAAAGAACCCACTTCATAATAAACACTTAAATCTATAATAGTTACAATTGAATGAACAATGACTTAAATGACTGATTGAATAAATTTACTTTTGGTCCTCCTTCTTCATTCAGCAATCAGCCAAGGCATGGTACCAGTGTGACTGAGCAGAGCTATGCAACTCCTAATGGACACAATCTGTCTGACATGCATGTGCAATCAATATTAATTCTCTTATCTGAGACCCAACCTCCATCCCATTGTTCAGCCAGTCAGTCACATGTCACCTGCTTCAGCCTGATTGCGTGCCTGACATCCCAGATTACCTTGGCGGCCAGAGGAAGATAGCAAAGCAATCAGAGCTTATCTGTTGTGTAGCAAAGTGCAAGTGCTCGACAGTAGAGACTGGCATTGTGAGGATAAAATTTGTGAATTCCAAAATGTGTAGAGTATAATGGTGCAGAAAGTTCATAGTAACGATGGTGAAAACCATAGTGATGATGATGCTAATGATGACTAATTTTACCTTGATGCAGGGACAGGTTGAAAACTCATTCCTTTCGTAAATGTTGACTAGAGTCATTACAACCAAGACTTGTGCAAGGCAAGAGAGCAATTTTCTGTCATTTATATGTCCTTGAAACCAAAATGTGTCCCTAACTTTCAATATTTTTGTGAAAACATGCTCAAGTCTATGCAATTTACCTAAATGGTGGAGATTCAAGTTGAGGATGCTACACTTACCGTGGTAATCCACCCATAAAATAAACCCATATTGTCAGAACTGTGAAGCAACCCTGTCTCTGACAAAACAAGAATTCCCTTAACTGAATTGTTAAGTAGGCTAGAAAGTTTATAGGTGTGTTTCAAATGAAACAACTGCATCTTCAGTGTAAAGCCAGTGCAATCCTTCAGGCATGATCCCATTCCTTGCATGGTGAATTCCTTTTGGCTGGCAGTTTAGGGACTCCAGGTGCAAAATCAAGTAATATAGGAAAGGTTTTTTGCCAGAAGCTACTGTAATGCAAAACGAGGAGAGCATGGGGAACTAAATACATGCTTTATTCTAGGCTAAAATGTGCACATTGTTTTATATTATAATTTTTTTAATGACATTTCTTTTGTTTTCTTGTGATGTCTGTTATGTTGTTGTCTCTAAAGGCTACATCTCCTGTCTGGAAAACAAAATTACCCTTTTGTAAATAAACCTTGAACTTTGAGTGAACCTCACAAAGTAGTACATAAGATGTATTCCTTACTGTTTTGTTGCACTTGTTAATATAATTATAGAATCAAATATCTTGGCCACTTTGTATGCGGTGGTTTCGCATTATGAATAATATAAACAGTTGATGACAGTTATGTCAAAAAATATTGCAAGGGCATTTATGACTATTTATGGTAGTGACAAGGCCTGAAAAGAGAAAATAATGTTTAGCATGCTGACCACAGTACGCATGTGGAAAAAAAATTTAAATACCGGAAGCAGCCATAAGGCATTAAGATCCCACCCCAACCCACCTGCTGTTGATCATTAACATAAAGAACTAGTACCCATCTCCATACAAATTACTGCTTAAAGCATTGAGTGTCTGGGGGCTCTAATGTAGTGTCTCCAAACTTTCCTAAGATGACGTATTGATTGTGCCAATCAATGGGCCTAAAAAGCCATAAGTGCATCTGGTAACCATAATGGCGGCACTTAAAGAAGGATGGATGAGTGTAATATTCACTAAGCATCATTGTCTGTGATGGAGGAAGAAGGAGGGAGAGGTAGATGGAGGAATTCAGAGCACGAGAAGCTAAAGTAGCAACAAATACAATGAGGGTAAGGGAAAATGTGTGAAAGAGACATGGGTGGAAGTACGATTTGAAGTCATGGTAGAAAAGATGTAGGAGGGTTGGTTTTGATGAGATGAAGTGAGAGCTAGTTAAAAAGAAAAGTACAACTCCTATCCATATCTTATATAAGAAAAACTCTTTTTGCCCTTCCATGGTGCTGATCATGTTTCTGATGAGGAACTGCATGTAAAGTGTTGTGGCTTCAGCGTCATCCTGTCTGCGTTCGTTCATGCTCTTTTTGTATGTTAATGATTAATATGTTGGTAAGCAGGGGGTCCTCTCCTCCATCAGCTGTGGCTGTCCTTTCTCTCATCATCCATCCATCTATCCCTCTTTCTTTCCATTCTTTGTTCCACATTTACTGTTGAGCTGTGATTTGTGTCAGCTATGCTCTGATACCGAGACCCAGTTTTGAATATGAAGGATTGCAGACAGTGCACATTAGGCATGACAAGGCATTGATCCTCAACTTTTTCTGTGAATGGAAGGGAAATGACTATATCACAGGAAGTAAATAAAGCCCTCCTTAAAGTGAATTTAGATAAGGAACACTATACCCCAACTTTATAAAAAATATGTTTTGTATCCTGTTGGCAAACTTTTTCCCAATGTTTATCTTCCTCTCTGTCTTATAGCTCCTCATTGCTCCAACTCTGTTCAGCTGCACTTTGTCCTGCACTAAAAACCCACCTGGCCCTAAGCAGCTGGGTCACACAACAGGCCATTTGGGCTCATCAAACATTCATTGACCAAAATCTCCCTGCTTCTCCTTTAGATTATCAAGGATTTTGAATTTAAATCTACAAAGCCTCATAAGGCTCTAAAAAAGTGAGATCAAGAGGGATGAGACCCGAGCTTCTTGCTTGAAATATATTTTCTTTTACAGTATATGATGGGGTTGTATGGTTCCTGATGGAGTGACTAAAATCTAAGCTTTTTACAATGGACATGGGAGTTTCTCTCATTACACTAAACAGCTTGGATCTGTGGATATACCTGCCTCAAGGGTTGAGGCTTTGGGACTGATTTATATGTATAGAGGCATAAGTCTGTCTGGGAGGAAGTGAGGAAAAAAGAGGTAAAAGAAGGAGGAGATGAGTGCAGGAACAGTAAAAGAGTATAAGAGGGGAGGTGGAAAGCCCTTAGACATAATCCTGGAAAGATGGTCTCACTTAGCTTTTAGATATTCCACCACCTCGAAAAGCCCTAAAGGCCTCTAGTGGCGCATTCCCAGCTCATAAACTCATGCATGTTTTAGAAGGGCTCACCTCCCGGGAAGGGGGTGGGGGTATTGACTGGTCTAGGATACACAACATCCCACAATGGAGCTGAAGATGGAATAAGAGCCGTAGAGAGCATCCCTAAGGCAAACTGCCTAACTAGCACCCGCCATATTTCATACTCCCTTAACCCCACCTCCTCCCCCCTCAAGCTCTCAAGACTCCAATACTTAATGGAGAGGGGCTTCGTAGGGCAAAGTGCTTCTCCCTTGATAGCAGATGTTGTGTGTTTGAAATAGTAGACCTTCTTATTGTCCTTCCTTTGATCCATAAGTGCCCTTTATCTTCTGTAACGGGAATAATGGGAAATACCAAAGGATCACCTCTGTGTCCTGAGTACATACAAAGTCATACACAATACACACACACTCAAAAATGCCCACATTACCATTGGGGTATGGCAAGAGGATTGTGGGACAGCGCCACAATTTTGTGGCTTGCAGAGACTCACGGAGTCAATTGTGTTTTGATTGATGATCCCAGCCAATAACTAGCCTAGCATATGTCTAAGCACGTGACGCTATTGATTCCCAAAACTCCCAACCCTCCCCCTACACACACACACACACTCTTAAGCTTGTGTTGACACAATACAGATGACCTAAACACATTAGGGAAATTATCAGAGATCGGGTATCACATTTTAGGAGCCCTTTTGTCAGTTTCCATTACATTATGTAGATTGCTGACTTAGAGCACCTAATCCATCATAAAAATGAACCAAATACACAGCAGGTGTGTTGTAGCCATCTTGTTATCCAACTATGAAAGGATGATTATTTTCTGTTTTCACTTTTTATGTTTGATAGATATTTTTGGACTTAGTCCACCTCATTTGCAGCCAGTATTTAAAGCCAATACATATTCGCTTTTTTCCAAATTTGTATTTGATCAGTTTGCTCATCATTTACTGATTACATTTTCTCTTCCCCCTTCCAGTTTTTTTTTTAAATGCTGTTGAACTGATTTGGCTTAAAGCTGATAAACACAGCTTCATTTAATGTTTTCTGACTCTGAATTAATTACTTTATTAACTAATAAAAATGACATTTCTGCAAATTACTGTTATGTAATTAAAAGAATATTCACACATGGACACAAACTCTCACAAGTACTCTTACCTTCCAGACAGTATTTGCCAGAATTGCAACAACAACTTCTTCAAGAGAGTCCCTTCCCTAATATCAAAAAACATCCTTTCAGTGTCTCCTCTTGCATTCATCAATCTCAGTCAATGATGTCCTGTGGCCAATTCTTTTCTTCTGACCCCAGCGATCAGTAAGTGGTCTAGACATATTTAGGACTCTGACACTGTATCCCTCCGAAAGGTCAGGGGTTAAACACAATGCAGAGGCGAGAATGATTGCCCCGAGTGTCACCCCTGGGGTGAAGGCTGGCTTGCACACACACACACACACATAGGACTTTTGCCCTTATGCATGCATGACTTGTCTCTACCATTATCCAAACAATGGAGTGTGTCAGCTGTGTAACTGAGTGGTTTCACTGGTCCTATGTATACCGTGGACGTACACAACTCTATGGATATCAGCTGTTATACTTTAGAGGTCTTCATTAGGTCTGCCTTTGGACAGGCTTCTATTAAACAGGCTTGGTGACAAGGGTCAAGGTGCCTTGTGTTTAAAAATACAGGAAACATTAGTGGAAGACACAAAGAGTGGACAAAGAATGGCAATACATGTTTGTCTTATGCTACTGTGTGAGATGATGGAGCATAGACAGACAGTATGATATTAAGGACAGCAGTTAAGTGTGTTAGACACTTCTCTGCATCTGCCTGTTCTGATATGGTTTTTGTGTGGGTTTGCTTAGGATGTAATGACCAAAGCTTAAATTTTTGAGGCCTGTCCTTATGCGCATGTAAGCAAACACACACATACACACACACTGGTGACATCTGACCTCAATTTAGAGCCAGAGATAGCCTGAGGGAAGGTGATGAAGTTGAATGGAGACAGACAGGCTGATATGGTTAAAATCTGGACATTGGCCGCTATTGATGACACACAAAGAGCTCTGTCTCTTTCTGCTCGGTCTTTCATCATCTTCTTCCTCATCATCACAACATAAGTATCTGCTTTTCTTTCACGCATTATTTCTCTTATCTAGTTCCAAAAGTGATTAATGTTCTGACCTTCTGGCTTCTTCTCTTCTTCCTCTTCTCTGTCTTTATATCCACCCTTATTTTTTCCTTTCACACTCTGTTATAGATGGTAATGTTGACAGTAATGGCCCCACTTTGGTTGAAAGTCAAGGTCATACCCATTGAGGGCCATATCTTTTATGATGCTACATTAAAAGTATGCAATCAGGTATGGTATAAACTAATCACACATTGATATAGCAAATCAAGGGATGAAAATATAACAGAATATTTGGTAAGACTATTTATAAGGAGGTAAAAGTTTGCATATAATACACTGATGCATGCACAGACAGAGAAGTATGCAGCCACTCACTCATTAAGCACAACAGACACACAAGAAGCAAGACAGATCCAGGAGCAGATGCACAGGTATTTAATTAGGACTGACTGCAGCTGTTACTGTTTATTACCTAGACATTGTGAAGATAAATGTCTGAAATACACACATGCACACACGTACACACACAGACAGACACACACAGGTCAACCATTTGTTTGAGGTGGCTTCTCAAGAGAACATCAGCATTGTGTAATTGTTTGAATTGCATGTGTGTGTGTGTGTGTGTGTGTGTCCAAATCCACCAACACCCTCCTCCTATGTGCAGGGTTACAGAATAGTATCCTCTAGATCCAAGCAGAGGCTGTGAGTGGGAGATCATAAATGCTCATACATAAAACAGACTAAGAGCCCCTTCACTCAACATGCACATACACACACTCAAACACACACATGCACACACCAGATAGACTGCTGTTGTCTTTATCCTTTTCTCCCTCCTAGTGTTTCTCCATATTTGTAGTTTTTTTTCTACCTCACCTGTTCACCTTCGCTTGCCTGCAGTTCATGTGTGTTGCCATCTCCAGTTTGCACTTTTCCATTTTTTCTATTAATCTCTCCTCTGCCATATTCTCATTTTTCTGTATTCTCTCTTTCCCTTCCCCTCCATCCCTTGTCTTCAGGTGACAGGTCCCCTGCTTGCAGTTAATGCTGTTGTGTTCTCTGTCTGCTCTCTGTCAGCATCAACGCTCTACAACACACACACAGTTGTACGATTAGGATGCTACTTGGCTTTTTGCAAATTCAGACTGCCTGATATTTACAAATTTAGTGGCAGCTTCTGGCTTTTCAACAATTTTGCATTACCCTCATTTTGGACTATAAGACTTTAACTGAAGGTAGCACAATTATAAACTCACAAGCGATACTCCACCACCAAAAATGTATCTTTTGAGTATCAGATGCTCATCCAGTGTAGACTCGTAAAAGTAGTTTGTTTCTTTGCACTAAATGGAGACTGTGGTTAGCTTGAATTCTCTGAAAAAAGCATCAAAACATCTTTTTTAACTTTCTCAAACAGTTCCTACAGTTTTATAGTCACTTCACTCATTTATTGTATGCTCATTATGTTCCAAACTAAACATAATTCACTAAATACCCTGCTTTCCATGTTATCCTAATGCATAAACCTGTTGAGGTTGTTAGTAGTCAAGTGCATTGATTTGCACATGATAGATCATGTTGATAAATAATATATTGTGTGTGTGTGTGTGTGTGTGTGTGTGTATTATAATGTAAATATAGTGTATGCTTTGTAGAAAGCATTCTGTGTTTGTAACCTGTCTGTGTATTGCTGCTTGTGCTGAACCTGGGCATTGTGTTTGTTTTGGGGTGTGTGGGAGGAATTTTTTATAATTTGACACTTGAACGGTAATTAGCATAATACATGTTTCTGTTTGTATATGCCCTCCTCTTCCTTTTATATTCTAACATACATACATACAGTTCGTATGAACACACCCCTTAACCTTAACTCCCTTCATGTTTGCACTTTGTATTAGGAACTAGGCTAGTATGATTAATGTTCATGGGATGATCCATCGCTATTCTCCATTCCAGTGGGTCCCAAAGGGAGCCTTCTGCTCTCTGTCTCACATAGGTTGGCTAGCCAGTTAACAGCCTCCAACACACTGAATGGTAACTGTGATGAATGATTAACATGCAGCCTTGCTAAATGATGGCCAATAGATCATTTATACTGTAACTAGAGAGGAAGACCTTACAGAAACCAATGGGGAGAGTGAGTGAGTGTGTTGCTGCCTCAGATGCATCTGTCTCTCGCTGTCTCATTCACTACAGTAGTCTTTCCCTGTGTTTCTTCCCAAGTTCAAGGATTTTCCAACTGCCCAGTTGCCCAGCTAATATGTCTGTATTGTTTTCCCTACAGGCAATTCTCATTAACCCACGTGTTTTTAGTCCCTGTCCTCTACCTATGGTACTCACTGCTAGATTGTTGTGTGCTTCTGGCTGATTTATTCCTCTGTGCAGTTAGGTTTTCTTTGTATTAGTCAACATTAGTCACCCTGTGTTCATGATCCAAAGCCTCTGTATTCCCCCATTCAGCATGTCTGTCTGCTTGCTGGCATCTGTGTCATGTTGCAGTGGCTAGAGTCGGTCACTGAGATAGTGCTTTGACCTTGGCAAGACGCACAGATTCACACATGCCCCACACCAAACAGCACTCACACCTTGGGTCCATTCCATCGGTCATCAACAGTCTCTTCTACACATCTCAGCATCCTTCTGCATGTCCTCTTCTTTATCTAGCTACTGCCTGTCTTTCTCTCTCTCTCTTTTCCCTGCGTGGTGTTCTGTGAAGACAGCTGTGAAACACAGCCTCATTTCCCCAGCTATTTCCCAGGGAAACCCAAATGAAAAGATACTACCAACCTTTTCTTTTTCCTGCCACACCGCTCACCATAAATGCTGACAAGAGACTGCAGTACCATCTCTGACCTTTTACAGTTCTCTCAGAACACACACATACACACACCATTCCTATTACTGGCAGTGCCTTTAAATCAGCAGAGTCTGGAGTGGTGTGGAGGAATTTAATGACACACAATGTCGCTTCAATTTTAGCGCTCCACGGCCTGGCTACCAGGTGCACCATTTGTCCTTTATTCAAAGGAGAAAGGGGGGCTTCAGTGGCCCTTAAAGTGGTCTGACTGCAAGAGAGTGAGGGAATGAGGGGCTGAGTGAGGAGGGACTGCATTCTACTACTTAGATTTGAATTAATAAAGATCTTTATGTCTTTCTTACTGTTAAGTTTACAACATAGCCACCAAATCCCACCCTTAAAATCCACAGTAAAGCCCCTTAAATCCCCCCCATCTCCCTCTTGTCCCCTTATTGCCACTCTTATAAGCTGTCCATATTTCATGAGGCCTGGGTTGTCCTTTCATCATGCCCTATGACCCACAGTATGTCTCCCAGAGATGGTGGATGAAAAACTGAGAGGCAATGGCCTTAAATATCCTTTATGGAAATATTGTTCAGCCTTCTCTCAGACCCCATACGCAGCCCCTCCTCTGGCCCCCCATTCCCCGATCAATAAATAATGGGGTGAGCCGGCGAGAGTGTGCAGCTAACAGATTGTGAGAGAGGAAAGAGAAAGCAAGGAGCAAGGGAAGGAGAGTGCTTACTGCATTGCAAAGAGAAGCTGTGGGAGCTGTCAATGGGGAGGGAGGGAGGGAGGGAGAGAGAGAGAGAGAGAGAGAGAGAGAGAGAGAGAGAGAGAAAGAAAATAAGGCTATAATAAGATACAGTACCATAAGATACAGTTATGTACTACGTACAATAGCAAGATAAAATGGTGTACTGGGGGTCTCCTGTGTAGTTTAAGAGAACAGAGATAGTTCTGTTAAACAACATTCCTTAGAACGGGGACACTTCAAAATCACTGCAAATTACACCACTAATGTTCAAGAATTGGCAAAGAAAATAACATAGCGAGGGGAAAAAAGACAAAAAGTGAAAATAAAACCACACTGCCTAGAGTTTAATGCTATCACTATTTCTCCATGTCTGCCAGTTGCAAACTCTTTATGTTAGCCCCCCCCACACACACCCCTTAGGCTCAGGCCTGCTGCTGTTACTGTCAGTTATATCCTATTGACAGGTAATTACAGGCATATTAAGAGCAGTCATTAGTTGCTGTGAAATAATGTTTTGAATTCTACAGGTAATTAGTTTGAGCCACAGTCGAGTGTGTGAAGGCAGTGTGCAGACAAAAACAAGAAGAGCTTAAGCCCCCTCTGTCACTCCCTGAAGTATTTGAAGTACAGCACACACACACACACACACACACACACACACACACACACACACACACACACACACTTATTCAGAGATGCATACACTCCCATGCACAAACACATATATACAACAATTCTACTTTCCTCTAAGTGTTTATTTAGTGCAGCCTTATTTTAGGAGAACCAGACTCAGTACTCATTTCTCCTGGCACAGAAATGTCAGCTGTGGCTCATCTACATGACGCCCATCTGTTGAACCTTAATCAAAATTTCCATAATTTTCTTCATGCACTATTATGTTTCTTCACTCCCCTTCTTCCTTCATCTCCCCCCTGTCCGCCTCTTATCTCGTTTGCAGAGTTTAAATGCTAATTCATGAAATGGGTAGTATTCTCATGGTGGCCACATATGTTTTGGGAATGTGAATTTGAAATATTATAATTAAATAAGTGGTTCCCAGTATATCAGACTTGCTCCCACTATGAAAAGAGTCTTGACCTACTGTGGTACTGTTATGATAGATGGATGACATGCAGATGAGGGGTGGAGTGATGTTCCTTAGTGTGTCCTGTGCCCTGCCATGATGACTGGGAATAGCCCTGCATCCTTTGGTGTTTCGATATGGATTTTCCTTTCCCTTTAAGGGAGGTCTAATCTGAAGTAAGTGGCGGGTCTTACTAATCAGTTGACCTCTTGAACCACCCTTTGGTGGCTGACAGGACAGGCAGTTGATGTGTTGTGTGTTGTTTCAGCAGAATTCGTCTGCCCATTTGGTCATGGCCAGCTGGATAGTTGATAAATACCCCTAGTTTTGTGAACACTGCTTCTCCACCTCAATAGCCCATGCAGTGAGGCAAAACCAGATGGCTAATAGTTGGTTAATGGTTATTTGTGCTTTTCAGATCGTAGTAGAGAAATGTGAATGTGGATTTAACTTATTGGGTATTATTGTTCAGCTAATTAATTTAGACAAAAGAAAAATGCTATTTACATAAGACTAAAAACAGAATTTAATTTCACACCCAAAGACCTTTCCATACAGCGAAAACATGTGGTATTACTAATACTGGTATTAGATGTCTGGAATTTTTTTTGGACAGAAAGGTATAACTCACTCAAACATCAAAGTTAGTGGTGCCTAAGAAACAAGACCCATCTGTCTGATGGGACCTGAATGTGAGCCAGCACCCCCACAAATTACATTCAACACACAGATCCAGCTCTAAACAGGGATGAGTTAGTACTTCCTGTCAGCCAGAGACAAAGGGCTGTTTGGACTGGAGCTGACCGTTGTTTACATTTCATCTCTGTTCAGTTTTTTTGTTCTTTAAACACCATGCCAAACACACTTGTGGTCAGCTTCTGTGTACTACGGTCTTCAAACACTTTCAAAAACAGTGTGTGAACATTGTCAGTGAGCTGCTCTTATGCCCTGTTTTTCTCCTTGAATCCCAAAGAACTCAAAATTTCAGAAGTTGTGTATCCTTAGTGACTCATCTTTAACCTGCAGGGAAACTATTGCCATTTTTCAGCTCCGTCCCTTACTAAAGCATATCCATTAAGACTGTTGTGAGAGACACACTGCGTCAAACTGTGTTTTGGCTGCACAGTTATGGTCTTTTATCTCTAATCCCAGCAAGGCTGTTCTCTTAAAGTGTCTGTCTGAGGGCTCCATGGGGCAGACTACATGGTTACTTATGATGCTAAACCGGCACTTAACAAGAGCCTGGGAACCTTAGGGCATTTAATGGCATGTGCAAGTTTTTTTTGAGCCAGACACTCATCCTCAGTGTATTGATAGGAAGCACTGCATCCACAGAGTGGCTTAGCTTGCGTGGCACTCAATTTATTGTTTTCTCAAAAGAGCATGTTAGTGAAAAATAAAAGGCATATCATTTACCGTTATCTAAATGAGGATTTAGTAAAGGAAACTGATATCTGCAGGGCTTCTAGTGTTATCAAGGCAAAAACAACAGAAAAAAGCGTACTCCCCCTAAAGGTCCTCTCACCTTTACAGAACAACACAAGAGACCTGTATAATGTCGTACATAACACTGCAAACAGCAATTACTGGCCACTTCAGGACCTATTATAGCTGACAGTGATTAATAAAACCACTGTTGCTACATAAACAAAAATGGGAAGCGAATGTAAACCAAAGAGGCCAGGACGGCAAGAGAAATCTGGAGCTTTCAGATAAAAATTCCCACTGCTTTCAACTAATTATCTTCCTAGCCTTGTCAGTCCCCAAACCAAGCCCATTCTACCACAGATAAGCCTCAGGGGACAAAGCTCAGGCAAAAAAAGTATGAATATTTATGTTGATGTGTAAGTGTGTTTAATTACGAGTGGGATGCATACTGGTGTGTTTTTACTGTGGATCCATACCCTTATGTATACAGCATACTGTTGTGCTGTTTGTCCAGTGTATAGTCAGAGGGGAGTGGAGGAAAATGGAAAGAGAGGCTGTGCCAGCAGGCTGCGCTATTCCCTGCGGGGAGTGTTGATTAATGAATCACATCTTTCTAACCTGAGGCTGCTACTGTGCCGCTGCACTTTCACAGTACTGCAGAGCGCCAGTCAGCCCCGTGCCAGCCTGCCTCACTGGCACAACATGGCACAGGGTGTGGGGGCTGTCACTGCTAACAGGGACTGAGAGTTAGCGCGAGGAGAAGAAAATTAGATTCCGGGTTTGAGCGGAAACTGCCTGACAAATTTGATCATTTTGGCCTGTGGGTGTTTTTTGCTTCACACAAACAACCCCCTGCAGAATGTTGTTGAATAATTTTGACATATGCGGTTATTATGTGGTGTAAATTGAGCATTTCATTTTTTGAGTTGTTTTGTTGTGCCAGTCTTAATAATTTTTGCTCAAAATGGATTATTGTGTATCCTTGTTTTTTGTGCCCAGTCAATACTTTATTAATATATGTTTGTTTTTCCTTTTCTCCCTTTCTTCTATATTCCCATGTTACATCTACTTCTGTACACCTTTGAAATGGCCCTCTCCCAATATCAGGTATGTAAACATATTTAAGACACCCACACTGTGCCACTGTATAGACAGGCAATTGCATGCTGCCATGCAGCTGTGTCAAGTTTAAGCAATTAAGCTTTATATGAGGACAATAAACAGGACTGTCTCATGTTTTACTTAGTAGAAAAGTTAAGTAACTACAGTATATTAGTCTACTAACAAAGTGTCATCTGCTCTTACAGATTGATTGATAACAAATTTAAAATTGTTCATGGTAGATTTAAGCATTTTTATTTTATATTTAATTATGATTGTCTTATTTAAAATGGATCCCTAGTCTTATGGTGTTTATGATTAGTTGATTTAGCAGCTCATTTTCAGCTTTTCCTTTCTGCATATACAACTACAGAAAAAGTGTTTGCCCCCTTCCTGATTTCTTCCTGATTATTTTATTGCACGTTTGTCACACTTAAATGTTTCAGATCATCAAACAAATTTAAATATTAGTCAAAAATAACACAAGTAAACACAAAATGCAGTTTTTAAATGAAGGTTGTCCACAGAGTATTTTCCCAAAAGTCTTGGGGATCATCAAGATGTTTTCTGGCAAAAATGAGATGAGCCTTAATGTTCTTTTTGCTCAGCAGTGGTTTTTGTCTTGGAACTCTGCCATGCAGGCCATTTTTGCCCAGTCTCTTTCTTATGGTGGAGTCATGAACACTGACCTTAACTGAGGCAAGTGAGGCCTGCAGTTCTTTGGATGTTGTTGTGGGGTCTTTTGTGACCTCTTGGATGAGTCATCGCTGCGTTCTTGGGGTAATTTTGGTCAGCCAGCCACTCCTGGGAAGGTTCACCACTGTTTTTGCCGTTTGTGGATAATGGCTCTCACTGTGGTTCGCTGGAGTCCCAAAGCTTTAGAAATGGCTTTATAACCTTTTCCAGACTGATAGATCTCATTACTTTCTTTCTCATTTATTCCTGAATTTGTCTAGCTTTTTGTAAGATCTTTTGGTAATCAGGCCTGGGTGTGGCTAGAGAAATTGAACTCAGGTATGATAAACCACAGTTATGTTTTAACAGGTGGGGCAATCACTTTTTCACACAGGGCCATGCAGGTTTGGATTTTGTTTTCCCTTAATAATAACAACCTTCATTTAAAAACTGCATTTTGTGTTTACTTTCTATCTTTGACTAATATTTAAATTTTTTTGATGATCTGAAACATTTAAGTGTGACAAACACGCAAAAAAATAAGAAATCAGGAAGGGAGCAAACACTTTTTTTACACCACTGTATATCTTATGTTAGTTGCTCAACAGGATCATAACATTCGACTGTCACACACTTACTGTCTGTGCCCAGACTTTTCCAGGCTGCCTGGGGGTTCAAATTGACCTTATGGTGGGCCAGGTCAAAATGTTCCTGTTGCACCCACTTCGTCAGCCTGGCCTTTGAGTGCTGACTGAGCATTACAGACAAAAATTAATGTGAGGCAATGGGATCTTGCACAGGTGTGTGTGTCTGTCCTGTGTGACCTGCATGGCCATCCTGTCTGGTCCTTTGCCCCTGGCCAGAGGCTCTCTTAATCATTTTGCAGCTGGCACTGCAGGCACCACACCATTAGCTTAGCATGTGGTATGTGTTTGGAGCTTCTGTCCTCCTGGATGTAGATGAATGTTGGTAAACAGTCTTCTCAACTTTCAAGATGTAGAAAAACAAGTGTGTGTGTTTGGTCAAGATGATATTAGATTGTATTGATCCAGTTCGACTGGTCCCCAATGATAACGCTATGTCACCGTATACTTCCTTTAGCCACACACACACCTTAACAGTATGGCTTGAGGCAGATATTGCTGTGCATTGTCAGCAGTGTTTACTACCACACATTAGGTCCACAGAGGGCCCTGTAATGTCTGTGGGACTCTAAATGGCAGCACATGCAAATGTGTGTTTAATGTTTTATGTAAGAGAGTGATTGCTGTCTAACACAAAAAACATTACATACATATAGATTTTATAAAAGCAAATTACTGGTTGTGTGCTGGTGTAAGTTTGTCAGTGTTTGTGTGGGTAGACTGGCATTTGGCACGCCAAGAACTCTGAAGAGAAAAAATCCATATGAAGTCACTGCACATATGTGCTCCTCTCCACTCCCTTCTTTCCTCTCATACCTACAAACAGTAGAAGTTAAAGTCTACCACTGCTAAAAACACTCTAACAGCCTCCTCCATAATGAGTAACTCTCCACTCGTCAGCACTAATGGCAGTTTTATTAGTTCTCCATGGTGGTGTCAGACACTGATTGGCTTTTGATGATGTTTTCCAGCTAGTTGTCCTGTCACACAATCTCACATGTCAAGCATTGATGCAATTTTCATAATTTGCTCAGTCTAAACACAAACAAGAAAAAACACAAACACATTAAACACAAACTCAATTATGTAAGCAGCCACTCATGTGGTCTCACACTGACCTAGATGGAGACATGCAGACAAAAACACTTGCAGTCTTTACAGTCATGGGCTTGATTAATAACTTAATAATCCTCTCTTTTTTCCCATCTTCTCAACTTTCCTGTTGTTTTCTCCATTTATCCAGTATTAAGACAAACTATAATTCCCCATTCTGCTGTGCATGTGGGTGTACCATAATGATCATCATTAGCCTTTTTTCATTCAAATACACAGTGCTGTAGGTAGAACAACAGCTGCCTTGATATTGGAGCTGCCCTGGTTAATCTGAAGGTGATGGATATAATACTATGTTGCAAACACAACACTTGTTTGTGTTTATAAACGTGTATCATGATTTTGTCCCTTTTAAAGACAGTTTTGCCCTCTAAACTGCCTCAAATGTTTCATTTTTTTATTAAGTATCATTGCCCTGATAGACAGAAAATGTTTATATCTGGATACATAGAAATCTTGAAATGAATCCCAGACTTCTCTGATATTGATTATATCTGGGTCAAACAGTAGTCGCAAAGAATTCCTTGTGTATTTATAACCTGCTTACTTTACCAGGTGTGTCATTTTTGCTGCATGTCAATTTACATAGTGTAAGAAAAGATGTCAATCACAGAAAAAAACAATTTCCATATTCTTTACTGTGATTTGTGAAGCATTTGGTACATGTTGCCTTGCTCTACATGGCAGAAACCAGGAATATGAGTGTGGAGGTAGGTATGGGTAGCTGTAAGCTGCAGAGGGAGAGGTGGGGAGTTGCTCAGGTGATCAGCATCAAAGAGAGATAATTGGCACAGCTGAACCTCGTTAACTAATTATTCTCTCCTTAAATAAAGTAGCTTGCTGGACACAAGGGGAGATAAGGAGAGGCGGTTGGAGAGAGGACGGATGCAAAGAAAGAGCGTGTGGACAGAAAAGAAATAAATAAATAAAGAACATACACTGAAACCCTGGTCTCAGCATGGTGTCTCAGGGCCAAGAGGAACTCACGGTAGCACGATTACGCTACAATGAGACTAAGAGCATATATCATACCAAAGACTTGCAAAGTTTCCCCAGTTTTACGGTTTTCCCCAGAATTCATTTTGACATTCAGTTGACAACACGTGTCCTGAGAAACTGTTGGTATGCATATGTAACTGATAGTGGTGTGCTGCTGAATCTTATTGGCAGATTTCCTTTGTATGAGTGTGTTTATTTGAAGTAATGTATTGAAAATATCTTGTGTTGAAGTACCTAGAGCTAAGACTGGCCTCACCATACTGGACATACTGCAAATTGTAACTCGCCTTTCTGTCAGTGTGTGCAAGCGCATGCAAATGTGATTTTAACAGCAGTGTAGCTTTTGAGGAAAATACATTCAGAAAGCAATAAGCATCACCATAGGAATTATCATGCCAACATGTGCTGTCGTTCTTGCTGTTTTCATCAAGATTTTAAGTGGAAGCCTATTGACCTTTTAGCTAGCGCTTTTCCTCCCCCATTACAAAAGAGGCTGTTAAGCTCTTAACAGGACTTTTTAGCTAGATTTTCAATTGCTGTCTCTTGGTGAAAAACCCTGCCACAAGATGAAAAGCACTTAATCCGTCAGGTGATGTCAGAGGGCTGTGATGGTGTCAAGAGAGAAAAAGCAAGTACGGGACAGCCTGTGATTTTTTTCTTTTTCTTTTGGCTTATAGTTAACTTGGCCTGGATACTCTTTTTCTGTATTCCCCTTTTCTTCAGTCTCAATCATATATTTTTCTAAAATCCTCCACCCTTCCTTCTTCTCTGCTCTTTCTGCCTAACTAACCTTCTGCAACTACTTTTACCTAGGGCTGCAACTATGGATTATTTTCATAATCAATTAATCTGCCGATTATTTTCACAATTAATTAATTAATCTTTTAGTCTATAAAATGTCAATAAGTTATGAAAAATGCTCATCAGAATTTCCCAGAGCCCAAAGTGACATCTTCAAATTGCGTCTTTTGTCCAACCAAGAGTCCACAACCCAAAGGCACTTCATTTACTATCAAAAATGACAAAGAAAAGCAGCAGACATTCCATTACATTCCAGAAGCTGGAACCAGCAAATGTTTGACATTTGTGCTTGAAAAATTACTGTAAAGATTAATCGATTATCGAAATAGTTGGCAATTAATTTTCTTTCGATTGACAAATGGATTTATCAGTAATCACTGCAGCTCTACTCTCACCCCTGCTGCGCCCTCCTCAAAAGCCCTTCCTATCCAACCTGGCAACACCTGCCTCCCCAGACATGGACCCACTCCGTCTCTCCCTGCATCTTTCTCTGTCTCCCACCTAGTGTACACTGTCATCCTCCCACACAATTTAACTACTCATGTGATAGCGTAATGTATGCTAATTTAGGCAGATGAGATGTGTAGTGGCAGAAGTGCCACATGTCCCAGCATGGTGTCATGGGCTGGTGCGATCACTCCTTACCTGGAGGAGATGCACTGGAACAGCAGGCTGGGCGGCTGGAGGAGGGGTTGAAAGAGGAAGATGGGTTATTAGAGGTAGAAATGAAAATAGGAACAGAAACATCTCAGAGTTTAGAGTTATCCCAGAGAAAACAGAGTACAATGTCGTACCAAATGGCACCCACGTGAGAGTGCTATACAGATTTTAGAACAATTTCAAAATGCTTTTTGATAATTATATATATATATATATATATATATATATATATATATAGGAATTAATAACCGTGACAAGATGAACATTGAGCACATTTTAAGCTAATAAGTATTTGATATGATCAAATGTATCTAATGTGCCCAGTGGAACAGTAGGTAGTCACATTAAACCCTGTGTATTGGCAGCTCCACCATAAAAATACTGCAAATTTAAGGTAAAATGATCACCTACTTGTCTGTACAACATGAAGTGCAGTCATGTTTAGAGGGTTGTCCTGATTTGGTCCCTCAGTTTTCCTTGTTGTCTGCAGTAGTTGTGTAGCTGTTTCATGGTGAATGCAGGTCTGCATATTTCTCATGACACAGCAGCAGCCCATCTGGCCTGATTGAAATTCATTGAGGGTGTTTGCTGACTCATTGTTTATCTCTCTCTCTACTGTCATACTATCCTGACTGACAAGATAAGACACGTCGAGGTCATACACTCACACACATACACACACAGAGACCTTGAGGTAACTCTGCCTGCATAGTCAGCTGTCATAAGTTTATTGATTTATAGGTCATTGGCATGTGTAACATGAATCACTTCTTACTGCAAAGAATAATTAGTTACTAAAGTTATTCAAGTTTAGTTATTGAATGTATCAATCAACCTAAATGTGACTTTGCATTAATTTTAGAGGTGTTAGGTAAGTGATTGCCTCAAACACCACAAGCTCCACAAGTGAAATTTTTAATAGATGCCAGTTAGTTGCCATTGTGCCATGTATGCTGGCATTCCTCCCCTAAAAAAGCATAATACACTCCTTGCTATTGCCTTTTAGGTGTAGTTATACAGCTACAACTAAACGAGTTGCAGAAATTGTGATTCAAAGGGACACATAAACATGATGAGATAAGAGATGAAAAATATCTCTTCAGCTCCTGTAATGGCTTATTTATTTTCTTGTGCATCACAGGACTCTAAAACCCCTGGCAACTGTTTGAGCTGAAGAGAGGATGGTAAAGAATTAAAGTAAAGATGGAAAACAAATAGCTTTAGTAGATTCCACTACAGTGCTCTGCCCCGGCCATGTGGGTCCACCTACGAAGCCATTATTATTATTATTATTATTATTATTATTATTATTATGGTAAATGATATTGAAACCATAGTGAGCTGTTGGTCTCACAGCTATCTCAGTATCACATTAAAATGCCAATCATGTCAAGTACTCACCACTCAATTTCCCTCTCATTTCTCAGATTTTCTCTGTCTGTATGCTCCTTTGTCCCTCCTTTTCATCTCTCTTCTTGCACTCTCCACACTCACTGGAATAAGTGTATAATCCTAACTGATTGGGGGAAAAACAGAGGATTCCATAAATAATTTATCGTTTTCTCTCTGTGGGTGAAACAATGTTATTTTCTTTTCTCAGTTTCTTTTCACAGTTCACATTCTCTTCACTTCTCTTTGTCTCTTGCGTGTGTTTTGGTACTCATTTTCTCTATCCTCCTCTTTTTGTCAGAGTTTCCCTTTTCCTACCATCTTCACTTCTTTGCACCTCATGCCACAGAGAGATTTTGACCTTTCCAGTACTCTCCCAGTTTACTTGTCGGCCATACATTTCCTTGCAACATCTCCAATGGAGCATCTTTCACTCCATTTCCCTCTCCTGCTTTTAAAATATGTATGACTGCCATTGCCCCCGCTGGATCACTGAATGGACAAAGCTCATCTTAAATTATGTAGGGTGAATACCAGCATAGTTCTGGCATGCAAACCAGCTGTTAAAAAGTGTTTCCATGGTAATGTACTACGATCAGAGAAAATGTGCTTTTCGTCTTTTTACTGTGGCGTGACAGCATTTTAGTGTGATAGTGTGCATGTCTGTGTCTGTGCGTATGTGTGCAAGTGTGTATGTGTGTATGCCCTTTGGCAATGTGTCCCTCACATTTTCAGAGGCCAGGTTTTGATAAAGCCCCTCATTCAGTAGAAGAAGGCTTTGAAGCAGATGTGTGTGTGTGTGTGTGTGTGTGTGTGTGTGTGTGTGTGTGTGTGTGTGAGAGAGAGAGAGAGACAGAGAGAGCACAGTGTAATATCTATGATACATGCTTTCTAATATGTTTTGTTTGTATGTTTTGTATGTTTATGTGTGTTCATATTCCTTGCCTGTTTGTATAGCTGGTGTTAATCTTGTTTAGGATAATTCAGGTTTCTTAAAACTTGCGTCTTATTTGTTAGACCCTAGGACATTTTGGGTGCTTGCTTTCGGTTTCACCTCAAATAGAGTAGTTTAGATGTGTAAACTGTTGGCTTGTTTACAGCCTGTCTGATCGCTTGTGTTTCTTGCCTTGTCAGACTTTGTTGTAGCAATGTCGCCATGTTCCCAAATCACAGCAATTGCTTTGGTGAGTAAAATGTTATCACATCCAATAGACATAAAGGACTAAAACTAAAAAAACAGGTTGTAATAACCAGAATTTTCCTTTTTATGGCCAGTGGCTGACCCTTCATTCTGCTCTATTTCTGCATCTGGTCATTGGTCCTTTTTACCAAGACACTGGATTTTTCATATTTCTGAAAAGGTCTAATACAAACATTGTTAGCCATGTTTGCATAATGAGCTCACTTTTCTAGCCTACTGAACTTTTCTGGTTACCCTGATTAAAGTTAGGATGATTAAAATGCATAGCAGCTGCCACATAGATTTATTGCTTCAAAAGACCCCTTATAAAGTCCCTGCTTTGAAGCACCCATCTATATGTTCTAAAAAATAACTGCTGAACATGTGCAATATTGTTCCAAGCTCATATCAAACTTGATCGAACAGGAATTAGTAGAACAAAACCGTTTTCCTGCTGATATGCAGTGAGTCACTCCACGCCTTATAAATATTCAGAACTGCAGTTGGTCTGCTTTTTTGTTTTCACCCTCTGCCTTTCTTTAGTTGTCCCTCTCTGAGCAATGGCTGTTTTTCCACCTACACGGGGACACAGATAAACAGAAGCACGCTTACCACACACACACACACACACACACACACACACTGTCTCACTCACTCACTCACACAATAGTGGTTGGAAAGGCAACCTGATACTCGCTCCTTTCATGAATATTCATCCACACCTGCTTCCTGCAGTAAGTTTTTAGCAGGTTTCATTGCTGCTTAGACAGAAGTTTAGACCTGAACTCTTTTGTCTACTGTGTGTGTGTGTGTGTGTGTGTGTGTGTGTGTGTGTGTGTATGCTGTGCTTGCCCCACAGCTGTTGTCTCAGGTCATAAAATTGTCTATAACCATCTTTATTTCTATATCCTTTTTTGTCAATACAATTCTACCTGAACACAAGTGACAAGTGATATCTTTTGCCACATAAAATGTATTAACTATAATTGGTTGGTATTTTGACCTTGTGGTAAAATTATGCTTTTATTCTCCTGGTGGGAGCTTACACATCACATTTCTATTGCCCATGAAATAGCTAGGGTTACTAAATGGTGACAAGTTGATTTGTTTTACCTGCTAATAGCCTGGCCATTATGCAAATCAGCCTTTTCTCACCAGCTTCGGGCTGTAAGAAGCTTTGGTGGTATATGCTGTGTCTGGTGTTCAATACTCAGTGATCTATACCTCATGGAAAGTCTGTGATGTCATCAGCAGACAACAACAGTGATGCAACATCAGTGAAGGGTTTGGAAATCACTGTAGGCTAGAGAAAGGAAGGTTGAGGGGATTACAGTTTGGTGAGAAGGGTTTTGCGGATTGATGGTGTAGCCCCAGGCTGTTTGTGTGTGTGTGTGTGTATGGATGCAGGCATTTATGCATGGAGTATGTGTCTGTGTCTGAGGCTGTTTGTGCCAAACCTTTCACAGCTTTAGTTTACAGGTTATTTGAAGGTGTTTGGTTTAGGTCCGCCTGTCTGTCTTCCATCTTTTTTTCTTTTATTCTCTTCACTTTGCTTTTCTAGCCTTATTTTTGTCCTTCCCTTCCTTCATCCCTCACTTCATTCTTATCACTATCTGCCCTCACTTCTCTCCCTATGTCCTTTCCATTCCTTGTAATCCTTCATCTCTCCATCCATCCATCCATCCCTCAGAAAGCTATCAGTATTTGAGAGGCTGTGTTAGGAGAGTTAAGAGAGCAGGCGAACATTAACTCACTCATTACAGAGAGGAGTTATTGGCCCGGTCCAGTCACATAGCGACAATATCTCCCTCTCTACTTCCTTTTCCTCTCCCTCACACACATGCCCACACACACATACACAAACTATATCTTTCCCAGAAAGCTGCCAGTGTAGGAGAGGGTGTGTTTGGGGAATGAGCAGAGCAGCGGAAGACGACATGCTCATTAAAGAGAGAAGTTATGGGCCTGGTCCACTCACACAGAGAAAATAGCATGAACAACTTCTCTCTACTGAGTGTCAGCACTGGTGGATAAAGTGGAGACAAAAGAGGAGGGAGGGAATAAGTAAGGAGGGAGTGATGGAGGTGCATCAGAGAAAGAACAGGAAAGAGACAGAAGTTTATCTGGCTCTGCTCTTTGCATGACGCTGCAGTTGTCTTTTCCTCCCTTCTCGTCCCTTCTGTCTTTTCTGTGTGTGTGGATAGGTGTGTGGATAGTGGTGTGTGCACGTGTGCATGTGTGTATGCATTAACCAGTTCCAGGATGGGAAGATAAAAGATACACAGGGCCCCTTTGATGTCTTTCTCAAAGACCATATCAGTTAAACACCAAACCAAATAGCACTCAACTTTTTTACTATGTTATTTACACATCAGAGCAACATAACAACTCGCGCTGACTTCAAACATGGCTGCCTACTTGGACAAGTAGATGATTGAATATCCTCAATCATTTATCTTTATAAGAAGAGTCGTAT